>NC_073746.1:172623417-172923417 GCF_029784135.1 Toxorhynchites rutilus septentrionalis
ATATAATTCTCTACAATTTGGTCAAATAATTCCTATATTTATCGGAGTTTAAGAGATACTAATAATAATTATAGAATTTTTAGCATTTATTTTTTATCAACTAACAATTTTGTTGTATATAATTCATTTTTTTCATTGTTTTCTTATATTTCTATACACATTATGATAACTTGCTGCATTGTCGTTAGAGAACAACTTTGCTGCTACTTCATTCTCGGATACAGGTACAAAAGAATGATACTTTTGGGTACTTGGAATTCGTTTGGTGTTATCATACATGCTACTCAACTCTTCCACACCCTGATTATATTCCTCTTGTGACATATATGAAAATGACTATTTTGTAAGATAGTCTTCTTTTCGCTTTCTAGCCCAGTCAAAAAACGTTTTTGCACTCGTAATCGGATGTTCATGCTGCCTCTTGTTGCCATCCGTTTTAATGTACCACCAATTGCATCACGAGGTCATTTGCCGTGTGATGTTGCAAAAAAATGCCATTCAGCGTTAATGTCGTATTTCGATTTAAACTGACATAAACTCGCAAAATTTTTCCTATTTTTATACTGGGATGCAGCACCATCCGACATGAATTTTATTCTTTTTACCTGCATTTGTTGTTTCAAAAATGTTACCAATTTAGAAATAAATACTTGCACAGATATTGTGGCATGACTTAAAACTTCAGATATAACTACAAAGCTTAAATTTGCCAGAGAACCTTTTTCATCTCTATAATAAACAACGAATGGATGGATTGTTGCTTGATCATTGTTCCAGTGATGACTTTGAACTTCATCTTGAAGCACAAATGAATAATTTTCGGAAAAATCGCAAATCACTACAATCTCATTTAATAAAAAATTCCGAAACATGATTTTAAACATCTTCACTTAAACTTGGTCCATATTTGCTATGTGGTGTCGACAATACACCTTTTTCATTTGCCAGTTTTTTGGCTTGAATTGCCATATATTTATTAACGCCAAATTCTTCTTCCATTTTTACACGAACCAAGACTTAGGCAAAACTGTTAAAATTCTAACTTTTTCTGATCTTGTTGTCTCTGTGTGGTCAAATCTCTCTTTGAGCTGATTGATAATCTCATCAAACTCTTTTGCCTTTTGTTTAAAATTCGACTCTTCGTCTTCTTCATGTGAAAAGGAAAATAGATTTCTTTTAATATCTTTAGAAATTTCTTTGAATTTTTGTTCGAGGTAACTAGCCTGTCCAAGTCTTTTCGTCATTATTGGTGAAACGTTCATACCGGCGATTCCCTTGTTGAATAGCTCAATGTTGTACGCTCGGGAATACTCTGGTATATTGCTGTTTTGGGAATCTTGCGATGCTGAAACGACTGAAACTATTGATGGTACTTCTTCTAAAGTATTTCCTACTGCTGTACTGATCTGCTCCTCAGTATTACACTGCTTTGGTTTGGAAGAGTATACAGATAAACGGCATGATCCGCAAATTTTTAAAGATGTATCTAATAGTATATTGCATCCCATTGACTTAAGTTTCTCAATCATTGACACGGTTAAGAAACGTTTTTCAGATGAACATTTCTTACCGTTTTTCGGAAACGGTCTACAAAACGAAAAAAAAAAAGTAGTCCATTGTGGTATACTGTTATTCACTCTATAAGGAAGATTGTTCGACTGATGAACGATGTTTGAATATGAGTAACTTTATATACATTATAGAGGTATCTTAAAGGTACCTGACTTTATATACCAATACAGAGGTAGCTTAGAGATACCTGACTTCAGGTATCATTGGACTTCATTGAGTTGGTTTGGACTAGCTACTTTGTGCAAGTTTTATTGAAACAGTTATTCAAAATGGCATTACTGATTTCACCGAAGGGATTTGGAGGCCAGACTGAGCTGGCTTCCTTTTTTTTTTTTTTTTGGCAGACTTATCTCACTTCTTAACTAGGCGAACCTAGCCAGAATTTTCACCTGCCCCCGGGCTTCTGAATGCCAAAGGGGGACTAGGCTCTGCGGAATGCACGTATCTGCATGCTCGTGCTGTTTTAGTCCTGACCGAGGAATTGTCGGACAATCGCGCAGGTGCTAAGGATGACCGACTTTTGGATGCCGGCCAATTCCTTCTCGATGTTCAACACCTTTAGCGCTTCCAGAAGTGTCTTCGGGATAATTCCAGTTCCAGAGAGAACGACTGGAACAATTCTTGGGACCTCCCTTAGCCCCCACAGTTTCTTGAGCTCCACGGCCAATGGTCGGTACTTGCAGATTTTGCGACCGTGGGTCTCCTCCAGATTCTGGTTCAGTGGAATAGCGACATCGATGATGGTGACTTTGCGGTCGCTCTTGTCGTAAACCATTATATCTGGGCGGTTGTGGTGGATCGAGAGGTCGGTCAGAACAGTGCGATCCCAGTACAGCTTGAAACGGTCATTTTCCAGGACAGGTGCAGGCAGGTACCGGTAGTTTGGTACGTTGTCTTCCAGTAGAGCACATTGGAGCGCCAGTTGTCGATGAACAATACGGGCCACGTTGTTGTGGCGCTCGGTGTAGGCTGCGTTGGCCAAAACGGGACAGCCTCCCATAATGTGTTCTATGTTTTCACCTGGTTGATGGCACATCCGGCAAATGTCATCAACGTCTTGATGCCAGACGTACCGCCTGCAGTTTCTCGTCGGCATTATCCTGTCCTGGATTGATTATCTGGAGTATTTTTGATTCGAATGAAAGTTTGTATTCCGTTTGGGTTGGAGGAAATATGAGTTTTCCACAGCAATTGGGATTTTTTTGACTCAAGCGTAACTTTTGAAAAGGGCGTATCGATTTTAGTAGGAGAAATCTTTGATAATTTATATCTTTTTGGCAGACTTATCTCACTTCTTAACTAGGCGAACCTAGCCAGAATTTTCACCTGCCCCCGGGCTTCTGAATGCCAAAGGGGGACTAGGCTCTGCGGAATGCACGTATCTGCATGCTCGTGCTGTTTCAGTCCTGACCGAGAAATTGTCGGACAATCGCGCAGGTGCTAAGGATGACCGACTTTTGGATGCCGGCCAATTCCTTCTCCATATTCAACACCTTTAGCGCTTCCAGAAGTGTCTTCGGGACAATTCCAGTTCCAGAGAGAACGACTGGAACAATTCTTGGGACCTCCCTTAGCCCCCACAGTTCCTTGAGCTCCACGGCCAATGGTCGGTACTTGCAGATTTTGCGACCGTGGGTCTCCTCCAGATTCTGGTTCAGTGGAATAGCGACATCGATGATGGTGACTTTGCGGTCGCTCTTGTCGTAAACCATTATATCTGGCCGGTTGTGGTGGATCGAGAGGTCGGTCAGAACAGTGCGATCCCAGTACAGCTTGAAACGGTCATTTTCCAGGACAGGTGCAGGCAGGTACCGGTAGTTTGGTACGTTGTCTTCCAGTAGAGCACATTGGAGCGCCAGTTGTCGATGAACAATACGGGCCACGTTGTTGTGGCGCTCGGTGTAGGCTGCGTTGGCCAAAACGGGACAGCCTCCCATAATGTGTTCTATGTTTTCACCTGGTTGATGGCACATCCGGCAAATGTCATCAACGTCTTGATGCCAGACGTACCGCCTGCAGTTTCTCGTCGGCATTATCCTGTCCTGGATGGCTATCATGTCGGCTTCTACTACTGAAGAGAGTTCACCACGCGTTAGCCACAGATTAGATGCGGCCTTGTCGACGTGTGGCCGATCCAGTTGATGGGGGTGGGCACCATGCACTGCCTTCTGCTTCCAAGCTGCAATCTTCTCCTCCACTGTCTGCAGATTGCAGTTGAGTTGGTACTCCGCTTGCGCCAAGTGCAGAGCGCTGTATCCTCTGTCGGCGGCGCAGACAGCCCGGTATAGCGCGTTTTGGTTGGCGCGTTCTGCGAAGTACTCGCGCAGTTGTCGTACCTGGGCAACACACAGTGCAGAAATGTCGACGATTCCAAGTCCCCCTTCTTTGCGTGGTAGTGAAACTCTCTCCAGTGCCGATTGAGGATGGTGCATTCCGGCCTCTTTGAATGCTTTCCTCATCCTCCTCTCAAGGTCCTCTAGGTCAGTTTTGCTCCATTTGACTACACCAAAACTGAAGGTCAGCAGGGGAACCGCGAATGTGTTGATCGCGCGTACCTTGTTCCCCGCGTTGAGGAAAGTCCTCAGGACACAGTTCACTCGACTCAAGAACTTGTCTCGCAGCTCCGTCTTGATGTCGGAGTGGCGAATCCCGGTGAGCTGTCGGAATCCAAGATATTTATAGGATTCGCCACGAACCATGTCTCTTATAAACTCGCCGTCATAGACCTCGTAGCCTCCGGATTCGGTAAGTTGTCCTTTCAGCAGGTGGACACAGCGACACTTGTCGAGGCCGAACTCCATACAGATGTCCCTGCTTATGTCTTCGACAACCCGGATAGCTACACCTAGACGCTGACGTGAATCAGCGTAGACCTTGAGATCGTCCATGTAAAAGGTATGGGTCACTTCTTCGTGGGCGCCGTCGCCATACCTTATTTTATAGCCATGACCGTTTCTATTGAGCGTCCTACTGAGGGGGTTCAGTGCCAGACAAAACCAAAGCGGGCTGAAAGAGTCGCCTTGGAATATCCCCCTCTTTATCTGCAGCGTTCTAGACTGCAACACATTTTCCCCATCACTAAGGTGCAGAGACGTGCTCCACTGCCTCATCGCATGCTGCAGGAACCTAACGACGACGGGATCAATTTTGTAGAGCTCCAATACCCGGACGAGAAACGAGTGAGGTATGGAGTCATAAGCCTTCCTGTAATCGATATAGGCCATGCTTAGGTTCCGCTGATTATAAACCGCCTGGCCGACTATGGTTGCGTCGATGATGGCCTGGTCTTTGCAGCCATGCGTATTTTTTCTGCATCCTTTCTGCTCTTCTGCGATGATATGGTGTTGTTCGCAGTGGGCAGAAACTTTGGCGGTTATGATGCTGCTTAATATCTTGTACAGACTCGATAGGCACGTTATCGGCCTGTACTTTGATGGGTTCAATGTGTTGCTGTCTTTCGGGAGGAGGAATGTGACGCCACGGGTGGCGAATTCAGGGAGGTTGTGTGGGTCACGTAGCACCTTGTTGAAGCACTCAGCTATCTTTTGATGTGCGACGGTCAGCTTCTTGTGCCAGAAGTTCTGAACACCATCGGGGCCCGGTGCTGCCCAGTTCCTCAGGTACCGCGAGGCTTCGCGGACATCGTTCTCTTCGACGATGATAGCTGGCATCTCTCCAATTTCACCACAACTCTCCTCCTCCCGTCTTAACCACATTTGCCCGTCGCGATGTTGTACTGGGGTCTCCCAAATACCAGCCCAGAAGTTCGTCACATCGCTAATATCTGGCAAACCTTCGCGGTAGTCGGGCTTCTCGTCGCTAATGTGGTCGTAGAACGCTTTTTCGTTATCTCTGAACATCCGATTTTGTTCCTGGCGCTTTGCAGAGTCAGAGTAACGTTTCAGCCGTTTAGTTAGGACGCTCAATTGCTGTACCAGTGTGTCGAGTTTTTCCGTCAGCTGGTGAGCTCCCAGCTGGCGAAGTTCAGTAGGCCGCACGATCACAGCAACTTGGCGACATAATTTCGCCGATCTGCTGCCTCTTTTGTACGCCATCAGTCTTCCAATTGCGGCGCGCTTGTTTAGGATCCGTTGCTCCAATCTCCTTCGCCATGGAGGCTCACGCCTTTCACGGAGATGTTGGAGCAGTCCGCCTCTTGGCCTAATACGGTATCCTAAACTTTTGGCGGTCGCCACAGCAGCACAGTAAACTTTCAGTTGCAGCTCCTCCATGTTCTCAGCATCAACCAAGTGCAGCGGAAGAACGTGCTCGTTCATGAGCTTTACTGCACTTGTCAGCCTGCGGGAATGCTGCAACTTCGGGATCCTGGGGCGCGACAATGGGTCTGTGTCGCGGAACTGTGAGATCGCCTCGTCGTAGTGGAAGACCAGATCGCGTAGTAGTTGTTGATCTGGCTGTGGGTCTTCCGGCTCAGGGGGTTGTAGTACTGTGGCCTCCACTGGTGCTGATTCGCGTGCCCCACTCGCGAATGAATTGCTCAGCCGTACTGAACTTCGTCTCGACACATCGCTTGCTCTGTTGTTCCTGGAGCTTATTTCTCTCTGCACCTGCTGCTTGATCTCGTCGATTTGCGTTTGGGAGAGCATGTTGTTGCGTACTATCGCTCTACGTCTCGCGTTCATCGCGTTCTGATCAAGCCTCCCGACGAACTCTGGATACGCTTCCTCGAACATTGTTAGTATTCGAGGGCGACCGCTCATGTCCGTCTCCAAAGCAGTGCAGATGTAATAGGCGCGGATCACGAATTCATTCATTTCGTGTGTCCACATGATCCGGCGCCTAGTGGTACCCACAAGTGTGGACGACTGTCGTCTGGCAGTCGCAACACGTCTCGTAGGCTCAGCGTTTCTTAGGTGATGTCGATGGCTGCTGTTTCCGTGTGGCGGTAGCTCTTCGGGTTGAACCCGGCTGGTGGCCCGCTCTTGCACATCGCCCTCCAGCCGCTGGCCGCTCGCTCTTACGCCCGTTCCAGGACCAGCTCCAGTTCGGGGACCCTCCTCGGGTGATCGCATTCTAATTATTCTTCGTGATCGTAGCTCCATTTTATTGGGTGTATCTCCTTTGCCCGGGAGACAGCGGGTTGGCAAGGCCTCCATGACCCGGGAGGCCTTCCCCGGGAGAGATATAGCGCTCTGACTCGCTCGCACCCCCTCACTTAGCCACTTTCGACACCCGTTCTCGGAGCCAAGACCAGGTGTGTGTTTCCAGTTCACGCCCGATCTAAAAATGTCGTCATATGATCTTCGTGGAGGCGTGAGATAGGAACATTTGAGACCAACAGGCAGGCTCCTACCCTATGTTGATCCCCATTTGAGAACCATTTCTTTTTTTGGCAGACTTATCTCACTTCTTAACTAGGCGAACCTAGCCAGAATTTTCACCTGCCCCCGGGCTTCTGAATGCCAAAGGGGGACTAGGCTCTGCGGAATGCACGTATCTGCATGCTCGTGCTGTTTTAGTCCTGACCGAGGAATTGTCGGACAATCGCGCAGGTGCTAAGGATGACCGACTTTTGGATGCCGGCCAATTCCTTCTCGATGTTCAACACCTTTAGCGCTTCCAGAAGTGTCTTCGGGATAATTCCAGTTCCAGAGAGAACGACTGGAACAATTCTTGGGACCTCCCTTAGCCCCCACAGTTCCTTGAGCTCCACGGCCAATGGTCGGTACTTGCAGATTTTGCGACCGTGGGTCTCCTCCAGATTCTGGTTCAGTGGAATAGCGACATCGATGATGATGACTTTGCGGTCGCTCTTGTCGTAAACCATTATATCTGGGCGGTTGTGGTGGATCGAGAGGTCGGTCAGAACAGTGCGATCCCAGTACAGCTTGAAACGGTCATTTTCCAGGACAGGTGCAGGCAGGTACCGGTAGTTTGGTACGTTGTCTTCCAGTAGAGCACATTGGAGCGCCAGTTGTCGATGAACAATACGGGCCACGTTGTTGTGGCGCTCGGTGTAGGCTGCGTTGGCCAAAACGGGACAGCCTCCCATAATGTGCTCTATGTTTTCACCTGGTTGATGGCACATCCGGCAAATGTCATCAACGTCTTGATGCCAGACGTACCGCCTGCAGTTTCTCGTCGGCATTATCCTGTCCTGGATGGCTATCATGTCGGCTTCTACTACTGAAGAGAGTTCACCACGCGTTAGCCACAGATTAGATGCGGCCTTGTCGACGTGTGGCCGGTCCAGTTGATGGGGGTGGGCACCATGCACTGCCTTCTGCTTCCAAGCTGCAATCTTCTCCTCCACTGTCTGCAGATTGCAGTTGAGTTGGTACTCCGCTTGCGCCAAGTGCAGAGCGCTGTATCCTCTGTCGGCGGCGCAGACAGCCCGGTATAGCGCGTTTTGGTTGGCGCGTTCTGCGAAGTACTCGCGCAGTTGTCGTACCTGGGCAACACACAGTGCAGAAATGTCGACGATTCCAAGTCCCCCTTCTTTGCGTGGTAGTGAAACTCTCTCCAGTGCCGATTGAGGATGGTGCATTCCGGCCTCTTTGAATGCTTTCCTCATCCTCCTCTCAAGGTCCTCTAGGTTAGTTTTGCTCCATTTGACTACACCAAAACTGAAGGTCAGCAGGGGAACCGCGAATGTGTTGATCGCGCGTACCTTGTTCCCCGCGTTGAGGAAAGTCCTCAGGACACAGTTCACTCGACTCAAGAACTTGTCTCGCAGCTCCGTCTTGATGTCGGAGTGGCGAATCCCGGTGAGCTGTCGGAATCCAAGATATTTATAGGATTCGCCACGAACCATGTCTCTTATAAACTCGCCGTCATAGACCTCGTAGCCTCCGGATTCGGTAAGTTGTCCTTTCAGCAGGTGGACACAGCGACACTTGTCGAGGCCGAACTCCATACAGATGTCCCTGCTTATGTCTTCGACAACCCGGATAGCTACACCTAGACGCTGACGTGAATCAGCGTAGACCTTGAGATCGTCCATGTAAAAGGTATGGGTCACTTCTTCGTGGGCGCCGTCGCCATACCTTATTTTATAGCCATGACCGTTTCTATTGAGCGTCCTACTGAGGGGGTTCAGTGCCAGACAAAACCAAAGCGGGCTGAAAGAGTCGCCTTGGAATATCCCCCTCTTTATCTGCAGCGTTCTAGACTGCAACACATTTTCCCCATCACTGAGGTGCAGAGACGTACTCCACTGCCTCATCGCATGCTGCAGGAACCTAACGACGACGGGATCAATTTTGTAGAGCTCCAATACCCGGACGAGAAACGAGTGAGGTATGGAGTCATAAGCCTTCCTGTAATCGATGTAGGCCATACTTAGGTTCCGCTGGTTATATACCGCCTGGCCGACTATGGCTGCGTCGATGATGGCCTGGTCTTTGCAGCCATGCGTATTTTTCCTGCATCCTTTCTGCTCTTCTGCGATGATGTGATGCTGTTCGCAGTGAGCAGAAACTTTGGCGGTAATTATGCTGCTCAGTATTTTGTACAGACTCGATAGGCACGTTATCGGTCTGTACTTTGATGGGTTCAATGTGTTGCTGTCTTTCGGGAGGAGGAAGGTGACGCCACGGGTGGCGAATTCAGGAAGGTTGTGTGGGTCACGTAGCACCTTGTTGAAGCACTCAGCTATCTTTGGATGTGCGACGGTCAGCTTCTTGTGCCAAAAGTTCTGGACACCATCGGGGCCCGGTGCTGCCCAGTTCCTCAGGTACCGCGAGGCTTCGCGGACATCGTTCTCTCCGACGATGATAGCTGGCATCTCTCCAATTTCACCACAACTCTCCTCCTCCCGTCTTAACCACATTTGCCCGTCGCGATGTTCTACTGGGGTCTCCCAAATACCAGCCCAGAAGTTCGTCACATCGCTAATATCTGGCAAACCTTCGCGGTAGTCGGGCTTCTCGTCGCTAATGTGGTCGTAGAACGCTTTCTCGTTATCTCTGAACATCCGATTTTGTTCCTGGCGCTTTGCAGAGTCAGAGTAACGTTTCAGCCGTTTTGTAAGGACGCTCAATTGCTGTACCAGTGTGTCGAGTTTTTCCGTCAGCTGGTGAGCTCCCAGCTGGCGAAGTTCAGTAGGCCGCACGATCACAGCAACTTGGCGACATAATTTCGCCGATCTGCTGCCTCTTTTGTACGCCATCAGTCTTCCAATTGCGGCGCGCTTGTTTAGGATCCGTTGCTCCAATCTCCTTCGCCATGGAGGCTCACGCCTTTCACGGAGATGTTGGAGCAGTCCGCCTCTTGGCCTAATACGGTATCCTAAACTTTTGGCGGTCGCCACAGCAGCACAGTAAACTTTCAGTTGCAGCTCCTCCATGTTCTCAGCATCAACCAAGTGCAGCGGAAGAACGTGCTCGTTCATGAGCTTTACTGCACTTGTCAGCCTGCGGGAATGCTGCAACTTCGGGATCCTGGGGCGCGACAAAGGGTCCGTGTCGCGGAACTGTGAGATCGCCTCGTCGTAATGGAAGACCAGATCGCGTAGTAGTTGTTGATCTGGCTGTGGATCTTCCGGCTCAGGGGGTTGTTGTACTGTGGCCTCCACTGGTGCTGATTCGCGTGCCCCACTCGCGAATGAATTGCTCAGCCATACTGAACTTCGTCTCGACACATCGCTTGCTCTGCTTGTTCTGGAGCTTAGTTCTCTCTGCACCTGCTGCTTGATCTCGTCGACTTGCGTTTGGGAGAGCATATTGTTCATACAATCGCTCTACGCCTCGCGTTCATCGCGTTTTGGTCAAGCCTCCCGACGAACTCTGGATACGCTTCCTCGAACATTGCGAGTATTCGAGGGCGACCGCTCATGTCCGTCTCCAAAGCAGTGCAGATGTAATAGGCGCGGATCACGAATTCATTCATTTCATGTGTCCACATGATCCGTCGCCTAGTAGTACCCACAAGTGTGGACGACTGTCGTCTGACAGTCGCAACACGCCTCGTAGGCGCAGCGTTTCGTTGGTGATGTCGATGGCTGCTGTTTCCGTGTGGCGGTAGCTCTTCGGGTTGAACCCGGCTGGTGGCCCGCTCTTGCACATCGCCCTCCAGCCGCTGGCCGCTCGCTCTTACGCCCGTTCCAGGACCAGCTCCAGTTCGGGGACCCTCCTCGGGCGATCGCATTCTGAGTATTCTTCGTGAACGTAGCTCCATTTTCTGGGTGTATCTCCTTTGCCCGGGAGACAGCGGGTTGGCAAGGCCTCCATGACCCGGGAGGCCTTCCCCGGGAGAGATATAGCGCTCTGACTCGCTCGCACCCCCTCACTTAGCCACTTTCGACACCCGTTCTCGGAGCCAAGACCAGGTGTGTGTTTCCAGTTCACGCCCGATCTAAAAATGTCGTCATATGATCTTCGTGGAGGCGTGAGATAGGAACATTTGAGACCAACAGGTAGGCTCCTACCCTAGTGTTGATCCCCATTTGAGAACCGATGATTTTTTTTTTTTTTTTTTTTTTTTTTTTTTTTTTTTTTTTAAGAGGTGAGGAACGCTCTACCAGCCTTACCTGGGAAGGGTTAACCCAGACGTCGAGTGGGGATCGCACCCACAAAAACCAAGCCCTCTACTCGTTGCCTTATTCCCCCTGGGACCACATCTAGGCGACTACTTCAGGGGGCGGCTGTGCTCATGCACTTCTCGAGTTTTCAACGCTAACTAGCGTTGTCCTTCCCTTTTTCTCAATATTTTTTTCTTTCCATTCGTTATTAATTCCACTGCGCTGATGTCCTCTTCGCAGGCATTTTGAATTTACCCGTCGAGACGTGAACCGATTAGGAATTGCCCTCCTACTTGACGCGCAACCCGTCACAGCCACCCTCGCGGGGTTTCTCACCTGTCGAGACGTGAACCGATTAGGAAGCGCCCTCCAACTTGACGCGCGCCCCGTCACAGTCACCCTCGCAGGATTTCTCTTCCCAACGGAGCGCCGATTAGGCAGTGCCCTCCAACCTGACGCGCACTCCGTCACAGCTACTCTCGTGGGGTATTCACCATTTTGATCGTGGCTTCATCCTTGATGCTCGTTCCTTCGAAATGTTCGCGGTGTTCCTCCATCCAGGCCACGATCAGGCGTTGTCAGGTAGGCCTTTTGCTGTTCTCCGCGGCAGTATCCGTTTACCTGTCGAGACGTGCAACGATTAGGAAGCGCCCTCCAACTTGACGCGCGCCCCGTCACAGTCACCCTCGCAGGATTTCTCTTCCCAGCGGAGAGCCGATTAGGTGGTGCCCTCCAACACAACGCGCACCCCGTCACAGCTACTCTCGTGAGGTACCATCTCTTGCAACAGCCGTCGCCGTTGTTCACCTTTCACCGTCGGACGTTGTCAGCACTTTGGTCAGCCCTCCACCTTCGCTGCAGCTCCGACATGATTTGTGTGATTGCACTGCTCACGGCATTCCAGATCATCTCGTCGCGACACATCTCCTCCACAATATTCTCGACATGAAGTGCAGGCAGCCCCTCGCGCCTTTCGGTGAACCTGGGACAGACAAAAACGACGTGCTCCGGTGTTTCCTCCATATCTCCACACTCCGGACAGAGGGGTGAAACTGCGTGCCCGAACCGGTGTAGATATTGCCTGAAACAGCCATGCCCAGACAGAAACTGCGTCAAGTAAAAGTTAACTTCACCGTGTTTCCTGTTCAACCAGGTCGAAAGTACCGGTATCAGCCTGTACGTCCATCTACCATTTTCTGCCGTATCCCATTCATACTGCCATTTGTCCAACGACTCCGCTCTCATCAATTTCCGGATACCTCTGCTTTCCCGTCGCTTGTAGCACTCGCTATCTTCCGCCAGAGTGATGCAGATGGGAATCATTCCGGCGATTACACACACAGCTTCTGTCGAAATGGTCCTATAAGCACTTACGACTCGCATGGCCATGAGTCGGAATGTGCTGTTCAGCTTCCTCCGATTTCGGTGGGTTTCCAGAGCCGCCAACCAGGCAGGGCCACCATACCTCAGTATCGACGAAGATACACTTGCCAAGAGACGCCTCTTGCTGCTGCTTGGGCCAAAGCTATTTGGCATGATCCTCGCCACCACGTTGATGGCCTTTGACGCCTTCCCACATGCATAGTCGACGTGCTGGTTGAAGTTCAGCCGGTCGTCGATCATGACTCCGAGGTACTTCACCGCCCGCTTCGAAACGATGGTATGTCCTCCGACCGATACCTCTGCCCGCAGCACTGCCTTACAATTGCTCACTAACAGCACCTCGGTTTTGTGATGTGCCATCTGGAGCTTTACGCTGTCCATCCAACTACCGATCATGTCTACAGCCTCAGTCGCCAACATTTCCACCTCCTGAAGCGTCTCGCCGATTACCGTTGTTACGATGTCGTCCGCGAAGCCCACGATCTCCACACCTCTGGGTAGCTTCAGCCTTAGAACACCGTCGTACATCGTGTTCCAAAGCGTAGGACCTAGGATGGAGCCTTGTGGAACTCCCGCCGAGATATTCTTCACTATCTGTCCCCTGTCTGTGTTGTATACCAGGATCCGATTCTGGAAATAACTCCTCAGTATCCTGTACAGGTAGCTAGGGACCTTCAATCTGTGTAGCGCCTCGGCGATGGCCTCCCAGCTGGCACTATTGAAGGCGTTCTTCACGTCAATCAAAATCACCGCGCAGTAACGGTCGCCTCTTCGTTTTTGTTTAAGCGAGACCTGAGCTTTCTCGATAACTGTCCGAATAGCGTCCACTGTCGACTTTCCTTTCCGGAACCCGAACTGCATTTTCGACAATCCGTGGTCATCCTCCGTGCATTTCACCAGTCTGTTGAGAATAACCCTTTCCAAGAGCTTTCCCAAAGTATCCAACAAACAAATAGGCCTATACGACGCTGGATCTCCAGGTGGCTTTCCTGGTTTCGGGAGCAGCACCAACTTTTGTATCTTCCATTCCGCAGGGAAGAGACCGTCATCCAGGCATTTCTGCAGCACCACCCTGAACATGTCGGGGAAAGCAAGGATCGCCGATTTCAGGGCCACATTGGGGATTCCGTCGGGGCCGGGTGCTTTTTTCAACTTTAGACCTTTTGCCACCGCGATGAGTTCTTCGTTGGTGACTTGTGCGTTCTCTGCTTCGCCCTCACCGTACAGTGTGGGTGGCCACGTCGGTGGGTCGTGCTGCGGAAAGAGTCCATTCACAATGACCTCGAGTTTTTCCGGACATAATTCCATGGGAGTCGTTGAACTACGGAATTTCGCCATCACGATTCGATAAGCTTCACCCCAAGGATTTGCGTCGACGTCTCGACACATCTCCCTATAGCAGTTCGATTTGCTCCTACGTATCTCTCGTTTCAAGGCGGCTCTGGTCGCTCGGAAAGACGCGCGGTGCTCCTCTCTCTCTACATCGGTTCGTGCCCTCTGGACTCTTCTTCTGGCTCGTAGACAGTTAGCGCGGAGGATGCTGAGTGTCTCGTTCCACCAGTAGGCTGGACGTCGTTCATTCGTCGGGTTCAGTCTTCTCGGCATCGCTGTATCGCATGCCCTCACCAATGTTCCTGTCAGCCCGTCGGCGCTCAGATTAAGAGTTCTGCTGTCTATGCGTAGTGCTTCGACGAAAAGCTCCTTGTCAAAAACCTTTGTCCTCCACTTCCGCTCAAAGGTTTTTGTATTCCGTACCGCTGCGGGATTCCGTTGGCCGACACTATACAGGATTGCCTGGTGGTCGCTGTGTGTGTATCCCTCCGACACTCTCCACTTCGTATTAGCCGCCAGTGATGGACTGCAGAAAGTTACATCGATGATGGATTCGCGGCCGTCCCTTCGAAAGGTGCTGCTAGTGCCTTCGTTCAGAAGTGTGACGTCTAGTTTTGCGAAGGCTTCTAGTAGGCTGTACCCCCTGGCGTTGGTGCATCTGCTTCCCCACTCCTCAGCCCAGGCGTTGAAGTCTCCTCCGATGATGACTGGTTTGCGGCCGCTGACCTTATCCGTGAGTACGTCCAACATCTCGTGAAACTGCTCCGCTGACCATCTTGGGGGTGCATAGCAACTACACATGAAGATTCCGTTGATTTTGACGATCACGAAACCTTCCTGTGAGCTTTCCACCACTTCTTGGATGGGGTACCTTCCCATCACTAGTATTGCAGCCATCCCTGCTTTATCCACCACCCATTTTCCGTTATCGCGAGGAACTCGGTACGGTTCTGCGATCATTGCAACGTCGCATTTAGTTTCAGTTGTTGACTGCCACAACAATTGCTGTGCTATGTCGCAATGATTGAGGTTGAGCTGGGTAACCTCCATTACTGCGAACCCGCAATCGCCTTTTTGTACGCCGGACATTTGAAGCTACCTGTGACGTGGTCGTTTCCGTCCTCCTCCTTGCACAACATGCACCTCGGTTGCTTGGTGCAGTCTCTAGCAACGTGACCTTCCGTCCCGCACTTCCTGCACAATTTCGATCTGTCAGGACCACCGCAGTTTTTCGCCTGGTGACCGAAGCCCATGCATTGAAAGCATCTCTCCATTTGCTTGGCCATACGAGGGGGAGCTTTCATCGGGCACACGGACCACCCCACTTTTATTTTACCCTTCTCCACCAGTTTATTCGCAGCTTGTTTCGAGAGCCGTATCGAGGCCGTTTGTGTCCCACCGTATGCCTTTCTCAGCCGGATTGTCATTGGCACATCGCCAAGGTCACATTGTGACTGTAACGCAGTTCTCAATTCCTCAACAGTCGTGATCTCGTCCAGATACCGGCACTCGATGGTTGATTCCTGAGAGAGAGCTCTCACCTTCGCCTCCTCCCCTAGTGACTTCTCAATGAGTTGTTTGAAAGCGGAGCTCTTAACCGCTGGATCTTTTTTAAGCTCGAAGAGCATCTCGCCTTTCTGCGTGCGCCTAGTTTTCACGACGTTCTCGCCCAGTGTCTGCAACTCCGGATCGTCTCTCACTTTCCGAAGGATAGCTGCATACGATACTCCTGCTGACACTTCAACGATCAAAGCATCGCCCTTGATTCGCTCCACTCGAGGTCCGAGTTTCTTCTTTTCCTGCTCAACTTTTTTCTTCTTCTCCTTCTGTTTTTTGCGTTTTTCTGCCTGGTTATCGACAGTACGCCATTCACTGCTTTCACCTCCTTTCGCGTTACTCAGATCGTTCTTGGCCTTTTTCAGCTCTTCTTCTTCTCCTGGGGTGTCCCTCCTTCGCTTGTCCGATCGTGTGTTCAGAGGACCCTTCGGCGTCTCAAGTATCTCGACGGGTTTCTCATTCGCCTCGAGCAGAGCCTTTTCAGCACCCTCTGCTCTCATCTGCAGCTCCTTATGCTCGCGTTCAGCAACCATGACGACCGATCTGATGCTCGTCACCAGATGTTTTATTTTTAGGTGGACATTGTTTTTGTCCTTTACGAACTCGTAAAGTTCGTTGACCTTTTTCCTAACGTCCGTGATGCTGAGCCTCCCAAGTTGCCCTTCTTGGGGTGCGCTTGAGGTCAGCGTAAACAACTGGCTCTGTACGGAGCCAAGATCTCCTTGGAATGCTTGGGCGGCAAACACTTCTTGTGGTTTTGTGTTGCTTGTACTCGTTGTGGCTACTCGAGTGACAGGTGACCTCAGCATTCGTCCGCTTCTCGCGAACACATTCTCCTCTCCATCGTTTGTTGGTGTGTTATTGCAACTATTCATATTTTTCTGGGTCCCAACTTCGGGCCGCTATCTCCGCTCGTTGTACATAGTCGCTACCAGTGATCCCATGGTTATCTATGCAAGCAGTGAGGCCATGCAGGGGTTGACACGGTCCTTCATGGGGACCGTGTTCAGAGCCAGATCAGCGCAAGTCAGGAATGTGACATCTGACGCCTAGTACCTAGTGCCTGGGCCTAGACGAGCATCGAACGTACCCGAAGACTTGCCAAGTTATTACCGGGACGGGGGCAACCGCACTATTAGCCCAAACGCCATTTCAGGACGGTGTCACCCTTCCTTACTCAGGGAACAGGATAGTACGACTGTCAGCCTTTAGCGTCGTGTTGAAATCGTTTCCGTATCGTGTCCGTTTTCTATGTCGTAACCAGTATGTCGTAATCAGGATCTTATTGGCGTCAATCCTGATGTGCTTGGCACTCCTTTCGTGGCTCCTGTACACGGTATTTCTCCCGTGCAATCTCCAATAGGCTTTACCGCGCCCTTACTCGCGTTGTCACCCGATTAGTCGCCTCATACGACAGGGACAGGGACCAAGACCCGAAGTGCTATTCTAGGCCGGCAACTCCACGGCCATAGCTGGCTTCCTCTGAGCACCGATAAGCATGCTGGTTTCCATAAAGTATGTAGTAAAGACATAAAGTGTCTTGGAGGATTTGAGGATTTCTTGAAGCATGCTGCGACTGAGAAGTACAAAAGCGACGGCGAATTTTCTCGGAGATGGTCAACACGAGGAGCCCATTAGACATTTGCGAAGCAATCCGTTCAGTTTGATTGCCGACGAATCGACGGATTTGTCGTAAAAATAGTCACTAGCCTTAAGGTAACCGTACACTGTTTGTCCGGAGGTCATATATATCGAAAATATATCGAAACTTTTTGTCAGATAAAGATTGGTTTGAAAATTGTACAAACACTATTTTGTTCGCAACTCTTCAATTATCAACATCGAACATGGAAAAAATTCGACTGAAATATTGAAGGTAACCTAACTATGTACCAACAGGTTCCAAGAACAGACAAAAAAAGTATTTAAGGTATCCAATAACTGTATATTTGCTTGTCTTGTTTTGTTTCAAATATATTTCATCAGTACACGTTGATCAAATTTTATCTGTCAAAAAAAGTCAAATATTTGGCTTCGGTCAAACAGTGTATGATAACCCTTAGTAGCTAGAACTAGCTATTGGAAGGATGGTATGGTGTAAAAATGTACACGATGAATTCGGCTCTGTTACAGCTGAATTGCTAGATGAGTCTGATAATAAAAATAAACAGATGAGATAAAAAAATTAAAAAAAACTATCCGTGGTGGTGAAATGGCATTCCGACAATTCAGAAAATTTATCCCAAAAATTTACTGAACACTGAAGCTAGTGGTTTGATGCACATGTCTGCAACCATCAAGTTTAAGTATAATGCGTCGATGTTTTACAAATCAGACGTAAAAATGTTGATTGATTGATTGTGATGAGAGATATAGAGATAGAGACTTTATATAGAGATATAGAGACTTTAAACTTTCCCAGTTCTAGTCCTGAGAAGGGCTCTTTGGGACAAACTCAATCCCAACTCCTTCTTCACCTGCCTCGAGAATGACACTTCATTGTCATTGCTCGGTCAGCAAACCGTGTCCGCTTCCACAAACGTCAAACTTCAAACGACGTTCTCGTGAAAATGTTCAATAAAATTCACAATCTATGTATATAAAAATGGATTTCTGTCTGTCTGTCTGTCTGTCTGTCTGTCTGCCTGATTCTTATGGACTCGGAAACTACTGAACCGATCAACATGAAAATTGGTATGTAGGAGTTTTTGGGCCCGGGGAAGATTTTCGTGATAGTTTGAGACCCCTCCCTCCTCTCTGGGGGAGGGGGGCTTCTGCCATACAAATGAAACGCAAATTTCTACAATACTCGAGAATTATTCACGCAAATGAAACCAAATTCGGCATATTGAGGTTTTAGGCTGCAATGAATGTTTTTATGGTAGTTAGACTCTCCATCCCCCTCTCTAAGGGGGGGCTGCCATACAAAGGAAACACAAATTTCTGCATAACTCGAAAGCTAATCAAGCACAATTTGGGATGTGGGGGTTTTTGGGTATGAGAAATGTTTCTATAATGGTATGACACCCCTTCCTCCTCTGTAATGGAGAGGGAGTCTCATAAAAATATTACACATGTTTCAACCAAAAATATCCCAGCCAAGCATGACAATTGAAATTTTTTCGAAAACTCTGAAGGATAAAGGGAAAATTCGGAAAAATAAATTCCCATATGTTCTACAATTACATAGTGCCAAGTGCTGTTAGTCCATTTGATGGTTGCGCTAGCGAAATTGATCTTTGTTCGAAACTGGAAATGGATTTTAATGTGATGAAACGCACTCCTATATCTTCTTCTATCTATACCAAAAAAAAGCATCACCAGATGTGTTGATAAAAGCAGAACTCGAGGAAGGAGCTGTCCGATTTAGGGCTATCTTTATGTATAAAATATTTATTCCATGCAGAGATCGAAATGCTCGCCGATTTGAGACGAAAAACATCCATTTCACCCACAGAGCTCCTGCAGTGCCATAACCGCGGAACTTTGGAAGCGCCAGTCGGTTTAAAATCCTGGGCAATTCCACGAACCAAACGCTGCAAAGGTAGATTGCGAATCAGCAATTCGGTCGACTTCTGATAGCGACGGATTTCACGCAAATAGATGGTATCGATGTTGCTTCTTCACACTTCCTGCGGCTGGTGCGCTTATCCAAGCTGCTTTCGTGGTTCCTTACTACCGGTAGTTTTACGAGCTGTCTGCTTGGTCCCGATGAAACGAGTATAGCTGAAAATATAGGAGGCGAGAGAATATTATACGCTCACTTCGATTCTCGCGAGAGACGCAGAGCCGATTTTTATTTTTCGGTGTGTTTTTTTATTTATTTATAATGATACTACATCCCATTGAGAGATTAGATCTTCTTCACAATTTTTCGCCTATAATCCCGATCCATGGCTGCAGTTCTCCAACTCCCGGCTGCACCGATTCTTGCCAAGTCCTGCTCCACCTGGTCCAACCACCTCGCTCGCTGGGCTCCTCTCCTTCTTGTTCCTACCGGATTCGATGCGAACACCATCTTTGCAGGGCTGCTGTCCGGCAATCTTGCAACATGCCCTACCCATCGCACTCGTCCAGCCTTGGCGACTTTCTGAATGCTGGGTTCGCCGTAGAGTTGCGCTTCATCGTGGTTCGTGGTCGTGGTTCATTCTCCTTCTCCATACTCCGCTTTCCTGTACACCACCGTATATTGTTCTCAGCACTCGGCGTTCGAAAACTCCAAGCGCTTGTGAGTCCTCTTCAAGCATCGTCCATGCTTCGTGCCCATAGAGAACAACCGGTCGAATTAGGGATTTGTACATGGTACACTTCGTACGGGGTCGGAGTTTGTTGGACCTCAAGGATTTGCGGAGCCCATAGTAGGCACGACTTCCATTGACAATGCGTCTTCGAATTTCACGGCTGTTGTTGTTGTCAGTTGTTATCAACGAGCCAAGGTAGACAAATTCCTCTACCACCTCGAGCTCGTCGCCGTCGATCACAACACTACTACCAAGAAGAACCCTGTTGCGATCAGTCCCTCCTGCTAGCATGTATTTAGTCTTAGACGCATTGATGTATACAAGTAGGCTACCGCCGCATGTGTTCTTCCGATTATGTCCACGTCGTCGGCGAAGCAGATAAACTGACTAGACTTGTTGAAAATCGTGCCCCGCATGTTGAAGCCCGCTCTCCGCATAACACCTTCCAGCGCCACGTTGAAGAGCAGACAGGAGATTCCATCGCCTTGTCGAAGTCCCCTGTGAGTCTCAAGTCCTCAAAGTCTCAAGTCTCGAAGTCCCCGGTGAGTTATGATTGCCGAAAAATGGTCTCGTTTTCAGTGACTCCTTGATGCCGATAATGGTTTTTCACTTCTTCAGTACAGCTGAAAACATGCGGCAATATTGGGTTTCATCGTGAAGTGAACATGAGATGGATTAATATTTGTACAATTGTCCAAATGCAGATCGTTTGCTGCTCTAACAGACTAATGTTGGTAAAGTTTGCTTTGATTTTTCGCTCCATATTTTCAGTACCAAATGAGAGACGAAAAAGCATTCTCGTTGAACTTCCGAGATGGTCTCGTTTTCTCGAGATTTTCGACATCTCTTTCTCTCTGAAAAAGAATTTTCGGTGAAAAGGAAGAGACGAAAATATCAACAATACACAGTTCATCGAAAACTAGATTGATTGAATGAATATTTATCGCGCAGCCGAGCGAGAATTTCGATCTCTGATTCCATGTAACGGAGAAACAATGTAAATAACATGTGGTTGAAAAATCTTGAACGAGAATTGTGTCTGAAAATAAACTGATATTATAATGATAAGTTTTGTTAGAAATACTAGGAATTTTATAGTAAAAAGTGAATTCAACGGAGAGGAATAGAAAATCAATCAATTAACAGTTCTGCGATTGGACCCATGAACTTGCTCATAGTAAGAGAACGTGAATGTCTGAAGGTATTGATAACAAAAAACACATTTTTGGCGGGACGAAGTTTGCCGGGTCAGCTAGTTAGGTATAAAAAATGTCGAAAAAAATCCAAACAAAACAAGACTTTTGATTTTCCAACATTCAGATTTCTGTTCTACACTACTGGCAACCCTGACTTAACGCTTTATAAGGCCTTGGGAACTAGGCAAAGAATAGACAACTTCAGAGATATCTTTGATAAAAAACAAAGTATTGAAACAGTTGAAAAACAAACTATTGGTGTCCGTTAGCAAGCTAATTTTATTGTGCTTTTGGTTATACAGAAAATTAAAAAAATATCTCTGGTGCATGTTTTTTTTATATATATATATTTATAAATATATATATTATATAATTACAAAGAATAATATAAAATTTAACTTTTTCAACAAATGCACCATTTTTTATTGAAGAAACTGCATGAAATTACACAGTAGGTCCTAAATAGAACGCTTACAGTGAAAAACTTGTCAACCTGTTGCATGTTCAAGGAATTTAAACAGATTTTTTTGCCGGCGCTTTGAAATCGTAGTTTTTTTTTACATAAAAATGTTGGTAATAATTTTTATATAAAAAACATTTTAAGCAGCCCTAAAAAAATTGGAGTGTTGGCAGATACTTTTAGAAGTCTTTGGTTAAACAATTGAAATAATATTCCAGCTGCGGCAGAAAAAAAAAACTTTGTGGGTGACAATATAGTGTTACGGCATTATAACAGGCTAACCAACCGCAAAGTTTTCAACACTAGGTTTATGGACGTTTTTATATACCTATCTCTACGAACACGAGTCAGTTTGAAGGAAGAAAAAAGAAAATAGACATCAATATCGATCCATGCTTAAAAGTGGAATATGTGGAGATGGAATACAAATACAGCCGATTTTTGTAATTTCCCTCATCATTCGAAATTCGAAATAAATTTTGTATGAATAAGACAAAAACCTGAAATATATTTTTGTTCAAAATAGGGGTCTGCGGTAACACCTAATTCTGGAAAAGGGGAAAAGACGAAGCAGGCGTTAAGGTTGTGCTCCACATAATTATTTGAGGAATATCAAGCCAAACCATAGTGAATGTCATGCTGGAATGTTGTGAGTTATTTGGGTTCGCGTGCCAATCGCAAAACTGCCTTCTGCAAGGATGACATTTGCGCAAATCTTGATCATAATGAAGTAATGCACTTCTTTTCGAGGTTATTGTGATTAACAGACAGAATTTATTTCGTTTATTAAGTCTCCAAGAAAGAAAATGTCGTTCTAGAATTTTGTATGAATTTTGTAATTGCCAGTAGCAAAACTTCCTCCTCTAAGGATAACAGCTTATCTCGAGCATGAGAAAGTATTGCACCTTTTTTCGAGGCCAGTCCAGTCTTTTGAGAATAGTGCAAAATGATTAGAAGTGTTTATATTCTTAGCCGCTTCAAGCCACCAATGTATGGCTCTCTAGGCATGCTATGTTTGGTGCTGGTTGATTTTCGTTGTACGAACGATGTCTAGAGGTGCGATTCAACAAGTATATAATCACCTGTAGCCGAGTGTATGTCAATTGCGAAACAGGCCACCGGAACAGAGTTCGAGGTAAATTTTGAATGCATTCACATGAAACAAAGTGCGACATGGGATCAGCTTGTGTATTGTTCTGCGAGGGCAAGAACGAATTATCAATCAATTATCGTCAACTGATTCTACAATAAAAAAACCATTTCAGGGCGACCAAATCATTCTACTAAACAGTTATTTCTAAAATTTCGCACAACCTCCTATAATGTTTTCGTTTTGTTATAGATTTTTTTGTTATGGTTCCTGCTCATAGGTTTCGTTGCGGCTGTTCGCAGCGTTGATTGACTTCCGGGATATGGTTAGAATAGGCAATTTTAGATCAAGTTGGGTTGGACAGGAAGGATATTTGGCGACGACAAACATCTTTTCACGTGCTACGGGTGGATATGATAATCGACGGTAACATTGACTGGTCAGATGATGGTTTGTTCGCTTTAATAATTCGCGGATGTTCACGGTATAATCTCTACCGACTGCGGAACCCCTTTCGAGGAGACTTGCAAAATCGCATTATGGTCACATGTACGGCAATTCCGCATATACTGGCGTTCCTAGAACCTCCCCCTTTTTCTCTTATATTTTTCGTTTGCTTGAAACCAGGGCCCGAAATCTTCGAAAGTGAAAAATGAAGACCGACTCTACTCTCAGCAGCTTCGCCCGGTAGTTGCCCGCAACAAAAAGTGACTTGACTAGGAAATGAATATAAAGTAAGTATATATAGTTAGTCAGATAGTCAGCTGACTAACCTCAGTTGACTATGACTATGCAGAGCCCTGGTACCAACAGTGACGAGAGAGTGATTCGGCTTCTCAGAGCGCGTTGGGTGATTCCTCGGTAATAGAGGTCACACAGGTACACATTTTGATTACTTTAAGAAGGAACTTGGTTCACTCTGACTCAACAGATTAGTGAAAACTGATGGCCTTCAGTGATCGCAAAAAGTACTATTTCAGAGTACGGTTTAGAATGTAGTGATGACAATGAATTCGAATTTAATCATTCTTTTGAGGAATACTGCCTAAGATGATTGAAAATGTAAAGGCCGTTTTATATTATCCAGCACGTAGCGTAAACGGCACGTACCGACACGGGCAGACAAATACATGATGTATTCATATTATCAGGCATAGTAACTTCTCGGTACGGACCGACAGCGCAGAAGGGGCGGAGAAATTTGTTTTCGGAGCGGGAGAGTAAATTCGCGTTGACGAAATTGAGCCGAGCGTAGCTGCTGGTGATTGAACCCATGTTGTACCGAAGAGCGACGAACGCACCCATACCACGAACTTCGACGTTTGATTTGTATGTATGGTGCTACTCGCCCGTGTAGTTCGTCCCCGGCACCGGTAAAATATTCTTTTCAAGAATTCCTCCATACATTTGTCTAATACGTGCTGTGTTTGCCCGGAGCCGTTCCGCTGTATATACGCATACACATTTGAAACACACGCAATAATATTTGTCTTGCATGAAACGTGCCGTTTCGGTTACATGGATACCATATCTACAGAATAATCTGTATTTATACATATTTTTCAGACTTTTGGAAACCAAAAATCTGTAGATACAGATTACAGATTTTTTTTGGTTTTCATACAGATTTACAGATTTTTCAAAATAACGATCCAATATTAGTTGTGGCTTGATCTCAATATTTTCTCCTAACTCACCAATTTTGTTTACATATCATTCGAATCAGTCTGAATGAGAGCCATTATATCATTCATATGTAGCGTCTAGTACTGCATTCTCATGTTCAATCTAAGGCGAAAAGATGAAAAAATCTGCGACATCGGCTTGCCTTTCAAAAAATAAATAACATTGTTTATCGTTTTCCTACTAAAGCACAGTGAATACGAATTTTTACGTGGATACCATCAATGTCGTCAAATTCATAATAACTATGCCAATCAATGATACTAAAGCTAAGATTATGCTTCAAAACTGAACTTATAAATTTAATCCTTTGCGGGTGTATTAAATTTCGACATGTGTGTCGTACTGGTCGCAATTATTTTTACACGAATAAGCTGGGATGTGAGATTATGAAGGATGAACAAGATTCCTTTATGTTTTGAAAACTTCTGATAAGTATTTACTAAACAATGTTTTTATGTTTATGTTTAAAACATATTTGGTATAATTCTTTTTCGTGTGATATCTTTCGTATGTAACACAAAGATAATTAGTTTGGCGTCTTTCGCCTTTTATCTTTCTGTTTGAACATACAGAACAATGCTCTTTACATCTACACAGTACCGCATTACATGGAGTTTAGATTAATCCTATCCTTAAGTACGGATGGCAATTTTTATTTATACCTAGTACCGTTATCCATTATTCCTAGTAGCACCGTTTTGGTCCGTGAATAAGTTCACAAGACATTAAACTTCGTTTAGAAAAAGTTTGAACTGATGAATTGTTGCATAAATTATAATATTAGTATACCTTTTGCTGTGGTGGCTGAAAGTAGACAAACCACCGTAAAGGGTTAATACAGATTTTCTGAGAAAAAACACAGATAAAAAGATTTTTTGAGACCAAAAACACAGATTTTCTTATGGCAACCCTGGTCGGTTACGCTACGTGCCTGATAATATAAAATTACCCTCAAGTATATGCTTTAACATGCAATCATATTCATGTCGGTAGAAGATGGCACAGACTATTATGCTGAAAGCAACCAGTTGTTCATGCAGTTCCAACCTCACACCCTCACATATTTCGAAATTGCTCATGGTGAACCAAGCCTTAAAATATGCTTCATTTGGTTCAGTCAGAGTGGACCATGTACGAATAGGAAGACAAATAGCTGTCTGTTTTGGTTTGTCCGGTTTTAGAATTTTTGGCATTTTTGAATGGGAAAATTCGAATTTTCATCTAGATGTTCCATTTTTTTATTGCTTGAGTTGTCATCATATTGATCCATGTATAATTTGGGCTTTCTTCAGAATATTGCCTTTTCTTGGGCATTTTAAAAGTGTTTACCTCAACACACTCAACACAGAGAAACACCATAAACAAAACAAACAAACTGCAGCGCGCCAAGCGGTATAGAAATCATGTGGACAAACCAACATTAGTGAATCAGACAACTCATGATCAGAATTGAGGTCATCGAAATGCATTAATTACATGGTTTGGCTATGTAAATCTGATACAAATGGTGTGCAGGCATGATATTTACAATATTTGTAAGTGTTATAATCCAGAAAAGGGCTGAATACGTACCAAATAATCATCTGGTGATTGCTTAAAAGATAGCTCGAATGAGAAGCGCATTGACACCAACTTTGGACTTTTTACACCTTTAAAACGTGTGAATCCGTAAAAATCTATATATATATAAAAATGGAATGTTGTCTGTCTGTCTGATTCTTATGGACTCGAACACTACTGAACCGATCAACATGAAAATTGGTATGTAGGTGCTTTTGGGGTCGGGGAAGGTTCTTATGATAGTTCGAGATCCCTCCCCCTCTCTAAGGGGGGCTGCCATTCAAATGAAAGACAAATTTGTGCATTATTCGAGAATTAATCAAGCAAACGAAACTAAATTTGACATGTGGAGGTTTTGGGGTGCAATAAATGTTTCTATGGTGGTTAGACACTCCTCCCGCTTTTCTGAGGGGGGCTGCAATACAAATGCATACAAATGAAACACAAATTTCTGCATAACTCGAGGACTAATCAAACAAATGGGGCCAAATTTGACATGTGAAGGTTTTAGGGGGTAAAAAACGTTTCTATGGTGAGTAGATACTCCTCCCCCTGTATAAGGTGGGCTGCCATATAAACGAAACACAAATTTCTGCATAACTAGAAAACCAATCAAGCAAATGGAGCCAAATTTGGCATCTGAAGGTTTTAGGGGGTAAGAAACGTTTCTATGCTGAGTAGACACTCCTCCCCTCTCTCTAAGGCTAGGCGCAAATTGAGAAGCGTATAGCACTTGTGAGCTAGCACAAGACGACCAACACGATTCATGTGTACCACAAACGTAGCGTGGCGGTGCGCATATTGAGTCACAGTTTGCTGTGGATTACGTGCCACTCGCATACAATTTCTAATTCACACAGAGTTGCGCGATATATTTATTTACTAACACAACTACCCGACCGGCACAACCATGCAGTGCCAGACTCACGGCGCTATATGATTGTTCACCACCACAACCATCACAGCCGGCACGACAAGCACGAAAAACTGTGGGGCAGCCACAACGTCACGCGAGTCGTCTCTCACGAGCGCTGCGCCATCTTGGGTCTCCTCGCCAATTTGCGCCGTTCTATTTGTTTTCATTAGCCACAAAAACAGGCACTATATCGCGCCAAATTACTCGCGCTATACGCTTCTCAATTTGCGCCTGGCCTAAAGGGGGGCTGCCATACAAATGAAACATAAATTTCTGCATAAATTGAAAACTAATCAAGCAAATGAAGCCAAATTTGGCATGTGATGGTTTCAGGGGACAAGAAACGGTTCTATGGTGGTTCGACACTCCTCTCCCTCTCTAAGAGGGCGCTGCCACACAAATGAAACACAAATTTCTGTATAACTCGAGAACTAATCAAGCAAACGAAACCAAATTTGGCATGTAGATGTTTTAGTGTGCAATAATTATTTCTATGCTCTTCATTACTCGATAATCACTCACACAAACGAAACCAAATTTGGGATGTGAGGGTTTTTGGGTACGAGAAATGTTTCTATTATGGTATGACACCCTTCCCTCCTCTGGAATGGAGTGGGTGTTCCAAAAAATTAAAACACATTTCAACCAAACATTAGAATTAAAAATTTTCGGAAAGCTCTGAAGAAAATGGGAAATCCGGAAAACTCAATTCACATATGTTCCACAATTACCTAGTTACAACATCTATTCCATGTAACGGAGATGTAACGGAGGATGTAACGGATGTTATTTGCAAGTGGTTGAAAAATCTCGAATGAGTTAGCCTCACCACAACAGCGACAACATGCTCCAATCGCTGTTCAATTATAACTGAGTGGGTTTCCGAGTGGCGCTCGCTAATATACCGGTTGGTGATTTCAATGGCCTGTTTTGAAAGCAATTTTAAGGCTATTGAAACATGCTTTTGGATGAAAAGTAACAAGTATATAACGCGTAGACATTTTATCTTTCGATTGAAGTGTTTATTATACCATTTCGTTCAGTTGTTTAGGAGCTATTAACGCTCAAAATCTCGGTCGCTTTTGTTTTCGAAACTTTGATTTTACACCCCGGTATAGAAATGAAAAACGTAGTCCTACGTCAACATAAGTTTTGGGCGGGACGAAGCTTGCCGGGTCAGCTAGTATCCTATAACACTACTGTAAATCATGAAAAAGACAATTTTATCTATATGTTTGGAAACCTTTGAATACCTGATTTGATTTGACAGGTGCGCTGAACTACAGCATTCGAAAAAGTGGACAAACCAAGATCATTTTTTTTTGATAAACCAACAAAAAATGCTGTCGATTAATCACTGACGTAAGACAGAGCGTTTTATAATTTTCACTACCATCCAAAGCGATTTTCAATAAACTAAATCAAACAACATCAGGCAGCTGAGAAACATAACGATGAACCTAAATCTAATGTGCCCTAATGATGTATGGGAAAACATAAATAGAGGACTAACAGTAAGAACCAAGAGCAAAGCATGCCGGGAAAAATGAAGTATTAATTTCATATTAAAAATAGCTGTAAATTATGAGACCAGTTTCCCAATATCGGGTGTCTGATGAAACCGTATAAAAAGATACAACTCTCTGGTCCCGTAGGAAAAAAAAAACGTGTCGCACATCACGCACCTTACGGGAGAAAACCGTTTCTTTTTGCATCTCTATCGTAACACGGATCGAGCTGGGCGTCTGGCGGATCCGTTGGGTGGGATTAGAGAGCTTCGTCAGCATATTTCATCCGCATCATCGGCGCTGGGTTCTTTTTTTCTCAACAGCAGTCGTGGGCAAGGTTTAGAATAACGGACTGTCGATTAACATGTATGCCCCGGCGATGTCGCTCCATCATCGTGGATGCATTTGTATGTTTACTTTTCCCGTGGCCCACATCGATGCAGATGCGGACGGACGATAAATGGAAGGTTGATGAAAAGCGACACTCTGAACGTGGGTCACATCCATGAAAGTAATGATCTGCAAACGGATTAGCACTCTCTGCTATCGCGAAGAGCGGTATTGAGCACAATTTGACAAACTGTCGAATATGATTATAAATAAACAAATTTGTCAAGAAGTATAATAAATTGCGGTTTCATCAGTTGCGATATATGCCTGACAATAACGGATTATTAGATAATTTAATCTCTACAACGTTGAATCACTTTTTTATTCTACTCAAAATTCAGACTGCACATCTCTTTGTAAGTATTATACATATTCCATTCCAGTGCGCATATAAAACACGCCGCAGATCGATGTGTTGCATCCGCAATGAAATTCTCCACAATGAGAGCACATCTTCTCACCGTGTACGGTAAAAATTCTCCAACGGTTGTCCAACTCCTCGGACCTGTACATTAATGTTATGTTAATAATATGCAATAAACCCATTAATTGAGATTCTCCGGTAAACACTACGAAAAGCACAGCATAAAAAACAAAAGCATCCAATGACAACGACGGAGACAGGCTCCTTCAAGTGCGGCACAGAAACAGAACCAGCACCATGAAGAGGGCAAAACAATATCGAAGAGGCGAAGGCTTACAAAATGAACAGCAATCCTTTCATCAAGAATGGCAATCGAGCGGATGTTATCATGTTCGCGTAGAATATATATCGTCTCGATACGGAAAAGGTCTTTCTCCCAGAGGAGAAAATTACTACCTTATGGAGAGTTTGAATTCCTGAAAGCATCCCACATCGCATCCAGTCTGGCAATTTTTGCACGTCATGAGAGTGCTCTCGCTGCTAACTATACGAGGACAAGCGTTTACTCAACCAGCCTTTTATCGGTTTATTCCGGAATTATCCGTTATTGGATGTGGGTGTTCGGATGTCTAGTGTTGTCGAATTGTTTCAATGGGCACTATATTCGTGAGGCATCCTTACTATCAGAATGTGTTTTTTTACCGATTGACACCACCACTTCTGTGAATAACTGATCATCCCTATCGCTATTATTGAAGAAACGCATACGGAAGTGAAGCGGAAAGACTGCATTTACCGTACGTTGCACTCTTGGGTTTTTGGTCCGATCTCATCAACAGGTAAGAGTCTGCACCCCACGGCAGGAGCATCCCGCTCCTTTTGGCCTACACAACACGGCACGGGCTTTGATATCCAGTTATCTGACCAGATACGAATTGGTGAGTATGTTTGCGAGTGATGCGACCTCTCCGGTCTAACCAGGTCCGGTTCATCATTGGCGTGGTGCATGTTATCAGCAGCACAAAACAGGATGCTTCGTTTTTCCCATTAAGCAATTTCTGCATTGCGTCTCATCCCTGATGATGGAAGGTGCTTGGAATAGACTTCTGCTATTCTTCTGCGTTTGTTGACTCGATGGCGTTGAGTATAATGATCTAACCATGCTGATGGTAAAGTTTTAACTGCGTTTCGACTGACATTAAGGTGAAGGTGGAACCTAGCCACAAATGGCTGCCACAATGGCGCTCATTTCTTTCATCTCCCTCCCTCACCCCTCGCCCGAAAATTAATAATTTTGCGAAACGGTGTGAAGAAAATGATCGTTTTCGCACACTTCCTATCAAGTAATATCAACCAAACTCTGATCGATTACTCACAAGATATTAAATTTTCATCTGCTGTCGCACTGTATAGTGAAAAACGTCGGAAAACTCGAGCTAGTGCTCTGAAAGTCAAATTTTCATTTTTCAATCTTCGGCGATGGTTTTGTTTGTATTGGTGAAATCATCGTTATTTTTTCGACGCTGATGTCAGACAACATCATCGAAACAGATATAAAACCACTCAATGAAATGTTATTCCTGAGTCATAGCGTTTCATGGCATGAAAATCAATAGAATAAAATTGTGTTGATATCAATACAATTATTATTTTTACGTTTAATGGGTCTATAATTTAAGTTTTAGCATCTTTAACATTGGGTAAGAAAATTGTATTGCAGAACACGAAACACTGAAACGGCTGCCTATGCTTTCAAAAACAGTAAACGGAAAAGTATTACATTCAATAAAAATGCCTCGGCCAACGAAGAGAAGGGTTAAGGCTCTACAACGTGAATATGTGAAAACAATATGATCAACGAAGGAAAATATCAAGGAACTATCAACATCGAGTTACTATGCGGAAGAACTTGGTAATACCTAAAGAGCCCCAATTCGCATGTGTTATAAATTTGCCCATGTTACGCTCGCCTATAATCAGAATTTTACTTCATATGCAAATGCACATTAAATATATATTTATACAGGTCGGACTCGATTATATAACGGTTGTTAAATAAAAAATGAGAATTTTTTCAATACTTTTCAGTAACTCAAATAAAGAGCGTAAAATTTTCTTTCTCCAAGAAAATTGCTCTTTGGGCAAAAAACAGTAGGCGTGTTTGGTTTTGCTAGTTTGAATTTAGTCAAAGCAAAGATGGCGTCGAAACAGCACGTGCTCCGCGAACGCATTGTACGGTTCTACGAAACGCATTTCCAGCATGGAAAAAAGTTCACGGTGGCACATTTTAAGGAAGGAATGTACCTGTCAGTACGGTATATCGTATCCTGGGTTCCCTGAACGTAGAGCGGCAGGTTGGAAGTGGTCGTCCGGTGACGATAATGACGAAGCAGAGGAAGACATCATTAAAGAAGCTGTTTGACAACAAGGACGCAACCAGCCTGCGTGACGCCGGTCGGAAATATGGCTGATCCATCAGACCCTCAAGACGGAAGGAATCGTCTGCAGGAAGAAGACGAGATCGCCGGAGTACACGGAGGAGCAGATTGATGGATGACCAAAAAATTCCGCGGGACGTCTTTCGTTCTGGACGACGAAAGCTATTTTCCGCTGTCCAAAACGCATATTCCAGGAAATGATAATTACTACTCCAGCGACAAGTCATCCACAACGCCTAAAGTGAAATACAAGTTCAAGCACAAGTTTGAAAAAAAGGTTATGTTGTACATCGCCATTTCCGACCGGGGCATTTCAAAGCCTTGGTTTAAGCCGAGCGGTCTGGCAACCAACCAACAAATCTATCGAGAAGAGTGCCTCGATAAAATTCTGCTACCGTTCCTGAACGAACATCACGCGGATGGGAAGTACGTCTTCTGGCCGAACAAGGCGTCTTCCCATTACGCCAAGAAGACGCTGGCGTATCTTGAGGAGAAAAAGATACCGTTTGTGCCGAAAGATCGTAACCCAACAAACTTGCCCCAGTGCCGCCCAATAGAGGATTTGTTTGGCTCACTCAGTGCCCTAATATATAAAAACAATTGGAGGGCCAAGGACACGAAGCAACTGACTACAAGAATCCGGAATTGTATCCGGAAAATGGACGTAAGTGCCGTACAACGTTCTTGTGAGAGCATCGCGACAAAGTTGCGTCGAACAGCAGACCACCGCCCTTACTCAAACATTCACTGACATTTTTTGAAGAAAATACATTATGTTATTAATAAAAAATACTGAAATCGATGAAAAATTTTTTTTTATGTGTGATTGAAAATATTCTCATTTTTTATTTAACACCCGTTATAGTCGACCATTTATTTTCAACAATTATTTTCAAATCCTACACGTAATCGAATCTCAAGAAAACAATTTTTTCATTAATGTATGAATGTCAAACATTAATAGAAAAATTATGTATTGGATTCGAAAATTAACGTTGAAAGTGAAATTGCGATTATATATAATCGAGTCCGATCTGTATTTGCAATTGTTCATCGGAATATATCGTTCATACATTTTACTTTAGTATGTCAGTATGTGTCAATGAAGCGCCACACAGTCTGATAAGTGAATTGATCTATTTACGTGTACTTTGCTCTTCACTCACAAATACTTTTATCCCATTTTTACACATGGGATTACCTATACTACTACAATGGCTAGCTTCCACCTTCACCTTAAGAGATATGGAATAACCTGGTTACACAATGATATCCTGCATCCAACTTCTTAGAAATGAAAAATATCAATCATGACCTAAATCAATCTTTTCCTCAAAGCTATCGATATTCGTGTATTATTGTAGGGGAAGTGGGGGCATAGTGGTGACCCTAAGGAACATGCCCATTTCCAGCGTCCACATACCGCTTCAATTCCCGTTTTTCGATGAATGTTATAGTTCAATTCATTGTTGTTCAAGAGATAGCGAACGGCATTTACTATGAACATTTAAAATAGTACATTTTTCATCATTAGAAAAAAGTTGAAAAATCGAATTTTTTTTTTTGCTTGGTGGTAAAGTGGTCGCCTAGTGGGGGAAAAGTGGTCACTCGCAAATATTAAGCTAAATGGGATATATTTATGCGTTTTTTCGTCCAAATTTGTTCAAAACATAAAGGGTGTGTCACATCAAATTGCATCACGGAAAAAACGCTGTAGAAATTCGCCCAGTAGACCGATCCTTTTGAAAATTTTAGACAGTAAAATAAAAACTATTAAACAACTTTTGGCATTTTCTTTTTATTCATACTTCGAGCCCAAGCCCGTATGCTCGCACCTTCCTCTTTACCCCGTCCATAAGGTTCTGTACAACGTCAGGTTGTAGTTTTTTTTGAACAGAAATCCATTTTCTCTTGATATGGTCCGCCTCCGATTTGACAACTTTTGGGTTCTTCCGGAGGGCCTGCTTCATAATCGCCCAATATTTCTCTATTGGGCGAAGCTCCGGCGCGTTGGGTGGGTTCATTTCCTTTGGCACGAAGGTGACCCCGTTGGCTTCGTACCACTCCAACACGTCCTTTGAATAGTGGCACGAAGCGAGATCCGGCCAGAAGATGGTCGGGCCCTCGTGCTGCTTCAATAGTGGTAGTAAGCGCTTCTGTAGGCACTCCTTAAGGTAAACCTGCCCGTTTACCGTGCCGGTCATCACGAAGGGGGCGCTCCGCTTTCCGCAAGAGCAGATCGCTTGCCACACCATGTACTTTTTGGCAAACTTGGATAGTTTCGGCATGCGAATCTCCTCCGGAACGCTGAATTTGTCCTCTGCGGAGAAGAACAACAGGCCCGGCAGCTGACGAAAGTCCGCTTTGACGTAGGTTTCGTCGTCCATTACCAGGCAATGCGGCTTCGTCAGCATTTCGGTGTACAGCTTCCGGGCTCGCGTCTTCCCCACCATGTTTTGCCTTTCGTCGCGGTTAGGAGCCTTCTGAACCTTGTATGTACGCAGGCCCTCCCGCTGCTTGGTCCGCTGGACGAATGAACTTGACAAATTAAGCTTATTGGCGACATCCCGGACCGAACTTCTCGGATCACGTCTAAACTGCTTAACTACGCGCTTGTGATCTTTTTCACTGACGGAGCATCCATTTTTGCCGTTCTTCACCTTCCGGTCGATGGTTAGGTTCTCGAAGTATCGTTTTAGTACTCTGCTGACCGTGGATTGGACGATTCCCAGCATCTTACCGATGTCCCGATGTGACAACTCCGGATTCTCGAAATGAGTGCGCAGGATTAATTCACGACGCTCTTTTTCGTTCGACGACATTTTTCCAAATTTACGAAAAATTGACAGTGAAGCATGGCCAACGTGATCTATACACTCTTATCTGGTTATAAGCGAAAGCTGAAGATCTAATTCCTAAAAATTAAATCTCTACAGCGTTTTTTTCGTGATGCAATTTTATGTGACACACCCTTTATTTGATATAGCAGATACATGTATGAAATATGCTTGGGCTATTCACCTAGAGCCTCAACTTAAATTGTCTCATGCATACAAAAAAGCAGTAAGAAACACATAACGTTCCGCATAATGGGGCTTGGTTTAGAAACCTCTTCAAGAGCAGAATGTGATGAGGTATATCTGCTTTAGTAAACAGAACTTTTTTTTATCCCTTTTGTTTATTTTAGGCTCATCAACATTTTAGCTGTAACGGAGCCGAATTTTAAACGTGTACATGTCACAATGTTTATCATATTTATAATTAGCACATTACACAGTTGTCATTCTCGGTGTTAGAGTATTCCCTTCTATACCATTGCATATGGTACTCATTTACACAGTAGCCATTTAGGCGTAAGAGTATTCTTTCTGTTCTTCCATTATCCAGTTAGACCACCGGACAGCGGAGACAGTTAATATGATCATTGTTGAGTTATTTATAGAACAGCAGCCCGATGTGTCTTGCAGAGCAGAGCAGTTGTATGGATGAATAGATCTTATTTCGACCGTGGATCGATCTCCATCGCTGATGATTGTTACGTGGACGTAGCTATTCTGTAACAACACAAAGATGGTCAATGAGGGCCCTGAGTTTTGAACTCACGATCGATCGCTTACTAAGCGAACGCGCAACCAATGTGGCTACGGAAGCCCCCTAAACAGAACATTGTAAGTCGTTATTCACCTATGACCACTTTGCCCCCAAATATTAAAGTAATTTCTATGCTACTTAATCGCTGAGATTAAACAAAATATATGAACAGTAGGGTTATCATTGGCACCCCTAGAATATATGAACAGTAGGGTGCCAATGATAATGGGCATCTCTAATTTCAAAAAGTTACCTCATAAAAAATGTTCACCACCTCGAAAAAACACCATATGCCGAATTTCAGCTCAATCGGACTTAAGGGATAATGGTGCAAAGCGTTCAAAGTTTGAGTTTTTTGAAGATTGAAATACAGGTAAACAGTAAAGTAAACAGTATAAACATTATAAAAATCTATATATATATATATAAATTTCGTGTCACGGTGTTTGTTACCGAACTCCTCCGAAACGGCTCGACCGATTTTGATGAAATTATACACAAAATACTTAGTAGGTATGAGAATAGGTTGTAAACTATATATGATACCGGTAGGATACCGATAACCATACATTTAATACCGAATAGGGTGGCTCTATGCAGAAAAAAAGATCTGGATATTTTTTTTCCAAAATTTGACTTCATACCATACATATAACCTTAAATTTTGACCCCAATTCCCTATTATTTAATTGCGATTATTATTTTTGTGTCAAAAATATTCTAATAATTTAACCGTTGTTCGTTTTTTCAACAGAACGAAGCGTGACTACAGTGCAAGTCAGAAGGGTTTCTTTAACGAAAAATCTCTTGCATAAACATTAGACCAACGAGACCCCGTCACAGATACCTTATTCATTATGAACATCATTTCTCATTTTGATTTAATATTTATGAACATGCGACGAAACAAACAGAGGGCGCGCTCGAAGGATTTTTATGTTTATCATATGGTGATTTGACATGGTCAAGAAACGCCAATTCAAGATATCGTAAGCTGTGCCAACAATTTATGGTCGACATATACGCGAATGTAGAGATTGAACGACTGCAATTCTTACTACACAATCAACAAAAGCGGTGCGAGGAATAATACATTCACTTGCGAGACACTATCATGAGCAACGCCGACACAGCTTTAGTTATAGCCAGGCCAAAGCGCAATGCTTTGCATGACATTGCGCGTGTGTTCAAACACAAAATGAAGTTCGATCGTATTCGTCCCCACATATTGTTGGTTGTATTCTGTTGAATGGAAAAAGCGCAATTTTGCATTCTGTTCAAGCTCAAGTCCAATCGAGTTGAGCAAATGTGACAACCTTGCCACGTAATTCGACCTAAACAACATTGGTCTCCATGTTTCATTTCTATGAAGCAAAAATAGTAATGGTTTTTCGGGTGGAATAAACACGCAAAATTTAGCATTCAAACACATTCAAAACAAATTTAGGATCCAAACGAAATCGAATAATAATTTTCATTCAAATTTCAACAATTTAGAATTATTTCCGGAATTATGCCGATCAGATAGAGAGTAAATTGAACCACAAATACGGATGACTTATTTTGACCATTGTTTCGCGACAAGACGAACGAATTTAAGAGTGTAAAAGTCGATTTCGATCGAATTGTAAAATTCGATCACTCATATGCATATATGAATATTGAGTTCTACAAATCGGTGACGAGTAATAAAAACATCCATGAATAAAGGAAGCAATATGGCTGTGTTTCAAACTTAGATTACCGATGTGAATACTCCTCGATTGAATGACAACGATAAAATAACGCGATTCCAAACAGGCCGATTAATCAGCTCCATTGAAGTTAGCTGGCGTATCGCTGTTTTCCAATTTATGTACTGTTGCTGTTATAAACCAAGCCATGTTGAAAATCACATGCACGTATTTTCTAACAAGGTGACAGCGATAAATATTGATTTTCTGTATTTCATTTTTCCTACTTTACGACAAACTTATATTATTTTTTTCAGTTGATGTTTAACTTTTAAGAGATCAAACATGTTAGTTAAGTTAATGAAATACACCAAGAAACATCATACAACCTTTCGTTCAAATCATTTAATCATTTTTTTTATCGGTCACATTCGATTCATTTTAAAGATCGTTAAAATATTCAAACACACTTACAATACATTAGTGTGTTTTATTCAACACCCAAAATATTCACTAGAAATAATTTATTTGGCAGAACAACGTTTGCCTGGTCAGCTAGTATGGTTATAATTTTATTATTTTTCTAAATATCCTATAGTTACACTTAGGTGCCTATTCTATCAAATTCCTTTTAAAAACCCTATTAAATTTGAACGAGGAAAGTGTCACCCATATCTGGGTGACGGGGCGTCGAAAGTATTAAACTGACCAGACGTCCCGCGTTACGCGGGTCAGTCCCGCATTTCAACAAAATGTCCCGCGTAGGATTACGTCCCGCATTTGGCAAAAGGAACGAAAATATCCCGTGATATCAATATATGTCAATATCACAATTTGATCATGTTGATTTTTTTAAATGGATGAACCTCAAAATAAAACTTTTATTTGTCAGACTGTTCAAGAGCGCTTCCAATGCATTTAACGATTAATACGTTGAACTGGTTTCATCGCACCGACAGTGGACTTTTTTTTTAGAGAGTGTCAACAGGAAACGACAGCAACAAAATCGGAAAATTGATTTTTATAAAGATTTTTTTTAAGATTAACATTTATAATGATTTTATATAAATGATCCGCAGGGACCAACGTGAGTCAAACGAAAAGTTCATCTTTGGTCCTCTAGCTCGGTCAGGGTTTAACGTGTTAAATAAGCCAGAAGAACTAGTGTATGCTGGACAGGAAGAGGCAGGATTGTTTGATGAAGTATCGCAAAGAAGCAAATGTTGGCCGGAACCTCAATCATGGCTGATGAAAAGCTGTATATCGTGGCTTTGGTAGTCAGGTATCTCTACATTTTGGCCATTCGCTTAAAAGTTATCTATAGGCCGCAGCTGGGGTATGTTGGGAATGCTGGCGGTCTACGCGACAATGTTTATCTCCAGCCGATCCATTATCCATTCGCTAGTGATTTTTTGGCATAATGGGCTGATCCCCGTATCGGCATAAAGACCACATCACCTTCGCAAGTTTCGGCAAGCACTTCGTACTCGTTCCCCGTTCACCAAATGACTCGAAAGAAAAGTGGCTTGGACATTCTCTTCTCGTCTGTCAGAGAAGGACCTTCTTCGAGAACTTGATGTGGATGATATATTCGACGTCATCGCTTACCTGGGGAACGTAAAGTACCCGGTCCCCGGCCATTCGTCCAACTGCTCCAAATCCTTTGCTTTGGGGTGAAGCTGATAGTATGAAAAAATCATGAAGTTGCTTGACAGTGCTGCTGCTACTTTTCAACAGCCTTGAATAATTTTTGTTGTAGGCTTAATAAACGTAATATTTAAGGAAAATTTGTTCCATTAAATTATTTTTTGTAGTTTTTTTCATCGCCATCCGAAAATAGTCCTTTTTTTATTACATACGTTAATACTAAATTGGATAAAAAAATGGATTGAAATTTTCGAGCATTCCATTCGGTAATTTGAAGAAATCGTTAAATTTGAATCGTGCTTGCCAGGCTCTAACTGAGCGAGTGATTTTCAGGCGTAAACAAAATCTAAACCACCGAAAAATCACAACTGAATGATGATACTCAGGTTTAATTGCAAGGACACATGTTAAGTGTTTCACGAATAAATGAGACTCGCTAAACGCTAAACTGATTTATTGTCACATAACGTATATACATAACGTTTTGTTCTTTGTGTCCCGCGTTAGACCTTTGACCATCTGGTCACTTTATCTTAGTTGCATGTCGAAATGTGTTGCTATTAGAAAACATGTCATGCAAAAACTTAGGAAAACTTAGAGCATTTGATGCGAGGAGGGGAATGATTTCAGAAGTGGATAATTGAGACGCAAATATGCTTTTTTCGCACTGAAACGTTTTGATGCCAAATGTCTTAAAATTGCATGAATTTTTTTTTGTCAAAAATCAGCATTCTGGGACTTAGTTTTTTCGGAGTACGAAAGGTATGGTTTTTGGGTGCCAATAAAAATAGTTATCTCGATTTTTCATTCGGAACTTGCTACGAAATGTTGATTTGCACGATAATATACCTTATGCAAAATATTAGCTCATTCGGGCTTCATTTACTGGTGTCACAAACGTTAAAATTTGAGTTTTTTTTTTAAATGAAAAATGACCGAAAATCGAGGTTTTCAAAAAAAAATTGATGCCAAATGTCTTAAAATTGCATTAATCGTCCAGATTTACAGTTATCTCGATTTTTTTTTTGCTCAAACTTTGACCGCTTTGCGCCACTCTCCCTTAAGTCCGATTGAGCTGAAATTCGGCATAGGGTGTTTTTTCGAGGCGTAACTTTTGAAATTTTAGGGTCAATTTTTTCCCATACATTCATTGGCACCCTAATGAACAGTCGTCCAAACTGATGATTTGTCCAACATATCAGATTGAATAAACTAAATTTCACGAGAAATTCCTTAGATACCTTGCGCACATGCGATAGCTCTACTGAAGTACATGGTGACTAAAAAATCATTACATTCTTCAAACATAAGGTGACTATCCATACGGCATCTATAGTCAATAGTTATACTACCAAACAAGCAGGTGACCACTTCGCCCCGCATGACCAATTTGCCCCCACTACCTCTAAATATGGACTCGATCTCTGTGTGTACTCTCCTCTACCTGAAGAAATTTTTGTCAATCTAGTAATCTCAAGTCATCCGCGAGTGATCGGTATTCCAACGTATTGGTCATAGATTTATGCAAATATGTAAATCTATTGTATCGTACGAAAGATCGTGCCGTCACTGACGATGATCAAAGATGATGAGACGTTACTCAGAAATACATTTCGGTACAATATGAATCAGCGGATTTACTACTGTTGCCATAGCGTTCCAGAAAATCTCAGCCCGGCCGATAGAACTTTCTTGACTAGAGGAGGCTAACACTGATCTTGCACAATCAACATTGAAACATTGAAAACATTGAAGGAAAATTGTGAAATTTGAAAAAAAAAAACAATTTACTATATGTTCTGCAGTGAGAAGATGAACTAATGGGAAGTCATTACCTCAATTGGACATAGCGTTAGCGGCATTGAGCTTCGTGGCTCGTTATTGAGGAGCAAAATTGATTATGAATTATGAAGTAGAACCAGATACACTTCTGTATCTGAAATTCGCAGGGTTAGAACGACAAAATTGCGAGTTGTCGTGAATAACCAGAAACACGCAAATGAGATTGTTGCTGATCAACATTTCACTCTCGAATATCGAACATTCATACCCTCCCATAAAGTAGAAATTGAGGGGGTGATAGCTGAAACGGGTCTGATGAGCGAACAAATAACAACAGAAGAAAAAGGCAAGTTCAAGAAGCTCCCCTCAATGGAAGTAAGAATCTTGGACTGTTTCCAACTCGAGAAACTCTCCCATGATGGGGACCAAACTAAGTTTACGCCGTCAGACTCGTTTCGAGTCACATTTGCTGGTGCCGCCCTCCCTGACTACGTTATGGTGGACAAACTGAGACTACCTGTGCGACTCTTCGTGCCAAAGCCCACGACTTCTAACAAATGCAAGTCAGTTGGTCACACAGCAGATTATTGCGCCAACAAGGAGCGTTGTGCCACTTGCGGAGAGCAACATGTGGGCAAATCTTGCAGTGCGACTGAGCATAAGTGTCCATATTGCGCAGGAACTCCACATGTGCTCTCAGCTTGTGAAACATACAAGAGTCGCTGGGAGAAACAGAAGCGCTCTTTAAAGGAATGCTCGAAGCGTACATTTGCGGAAATTTTGAAGAGCGCTTTGCCACTGACCCAACAACAAGAACAACCAATCTCAACACGAAATACCTTTTCCACGTTGCCAGTTGATGAAATGGAAGCGGACACAGCTAGTGGGGGCACTCCGTTTATTTTCAAAGGGTGTCCACTCCAAAAGTTCAAGAACAAGTCCCCTCGGTGATACCCCCTGTTAGCTTGCCTAAAAAATCGAGTGTAGCGGACAAGCAAAATCAGGTTCCTCCTGGCTTCCGTGGGAATAGTTCACCTTCGAACGACCCAGCACTCGAGGGGACATCAAAAACCCCAACTGTGCTTATTTTTCCGTCCAGCTCAACTTCCTAGTCGGGATTTTTAAAGTTGACTGACCTTGTGGTTCAAATCTTCACATGCTTCAATGTTTTCGACTCCATCAGAACCATTGTCATTTCAATGCTTCCAGTATTGCAACAATTGATGCAAACATGGCCCCTCCTTGCAATGATTACCTCTCTTGATGTCTAGTTCAAATAGAGAGGTCGGAGATATCACTGTTTTACAGTGTAATTGTCGTAGTCTTATCCCTAAATTGGATACATTCAAATTTTTAATTCATAAGTTCAATTGTGATGTTTTTGTTCTGTCCGAAACTTGGCTTTCTTCGCGAGATGATCTCTCTTTTCCCGATTTTAATATTATACGTTTGGACCGTGATGACAGATACGGAGGGGTGCTATTGGGGGTCAATAAGTGTCACTAATTTTTTCAAATCGACCTTCCAGCTATTGGAGGGATCGAAGCTGTTGCTTGTCATGCAAACATCAGAGGCAAATACTTCTGTATTGTCAGCTTGTATTGGCCTCCAGGAGTTGCGGTTAGCCGCAAGCAACTTGCTGACATGTGCTCACTTCTTCCTGAGCTACAATTGATCTTGGGAGACTTCAACTCTCCAGGAACCGCCTGGGGGGAACAGTACGACGACAACCGTTCATTGTTGTTATATGATCTTTGTAACAGCTTCAATATGATTGTTTTGAATCCTGGGGAAACAACACGTGTACCTAAACCTCCTGCTAACCTAAGTGCTCTTGACCTTGGCGCTTTGCTCGAATTCACTATCGTTGAATTGCAAGTGGAATGTAATCCAGGACCCCAACGGTAGTGCCATTTTTGTCATTCAAAATTTCCATCACCATTGGGTCGAATTCTTCTGAATCTATAAACATGGCATATGACCTCACAAGACACATTGACTGGAAAAAATATGCGAACGCGAATGCTCTAGCCATCAATTTCAGAGATGGTTTACCTCCATTGGAGGAGTATAACTTCCTTTCTCGTTTGATCCATGATAGCGCGGTTCGCGCTCAAACGAAACCCATCCCAGGTTCCACTATTCGTCGAAGGCCTCCCAATCTATGGTGGGATAGCCAGTGTTCCAATCAGGATAAATCGAATGCATTCAAAGTTTTTCGGAAACGTGGAACCATTGAGTATTTAGCCCATGGAAATCAAAATAAAAGCTTGATCAAAGGGAAAAAAAACGTGCTTATTGGCGAAATTTAGTGGGAGGTTTGTCACGAGAAACGTCAATGAAAAAATTATGGAAAGTGGCTCGAAACATGAGGAATCACTCTTTAACGAATGAGAGCGAGGAATATTAACATCGATGGATTTTGAATTTTGCACGGAAGGTTTGTCCCGATTCCGTTCCCGTACAAATAATTGTTCGAGATATTTCACAAGATAGATGCGATCTTGATTCCGAGTTTTTGATGGTAGAGTTCTCCCTTGCTCTCCTTTCATGTATCAATTCTTGTTTCGCCTCGATCGATGGGTTGAAACGAATGGCCTACTCTCAGATACAAAATATGGGTTCCGCAGGGGCAAGGGGACGAATGATTGTCTTGCGTTGCTTTCTTCAGAAATTCAAATGGCTTACGTCGAAAAAAAAAAACAAAATGGTATTCTGGGACTTAAAGGGGGCCTTTGATTCTGTTTCAATAGAGGTTTTGTCAGACAAATTACACACTCGGGGTCTGCCGCCTCTATTGAATAACATGTTATATAACGTGCTTTGTGGGAAACATTTGAACTTTTCTCACGGAGATTCGGCAGTAAGTCGGTTCTCTTACATGGGCCTCCCCCAGGGCTCATGTTTAAGCCCTCTTTTGTACAACTTCTATGTAAGCGACATCGACAATTGTCTTACACAAAATTACAGCCTAAGACAACTTGCAGATGATGGAGTGGTGTCTGTCGTAGGATCAAACGAATCCGACCTGCAAGAACCCTTACAAGATACTTTGAACAATTTTTCAACTTGGGTCATTGGGCTAGAGATCGAATTCTCCACGGAGAAAACAGAGATGGTGGTTTTTTCTAGGAAGCATAGACCAGCAAAACCAAAGCTTCAACTTTTGGGTAAACCGATCACCCATGCTATGTCTTTCAAGTATCTTGAGGTCTGGTTCGACTCCAAATGTACTTGGGGGCCCAGATTAGGTATCTGAGTAAAAAATGCCAACAAAGAATAAACTTTCTCCGTACAATAACAGGCAACTGGTGGGGAGCCCATCCCGAAGATATTATAATGTGGTATCGAACAACTATTCTCTCAGTGATGGAGTATGGCAGTTTCTGTTTTCAATCAGCTGCCAAAACACACCTCATTAAACTCGAGCAAATTCAGTATCTTTGTCTCCGTATTGCGTTGGGATGTATGCCCTCAACGCATACCATGAGTCTCGAGGTTTTGGCAGGCGTACTCCCACTAAAAGATCGCTTCAATTTATTATCTCTTCGGTTCCTCATCCGGTGTAAGGTTATGAACCCATTGGTGATCAGAAATTTTAAGCAATTGATCGAGCTAAATTTTCACTCTGGATTCATGGGTTCATATCATGAATTCATCTCCATGCAGGTTGTTCCTTCTTCGTATATTCCTTCGTATATTGTGTTTGTTTTCCTGACTACATCAATTCCTCTGTACATTTTGATCTGTTCATGAAGCAGGATATCCATGGAATTCCAGATTATCATCGATCGGGGATCATTCCTACGATTTTCGAAGCAAAGTATTGGCGTGTCAATTGTGATAATATGTACTTTACTGATGGGTCCTCTATGAATGAGTCCACAGGATTTGGAGTGTTTGACGAATTTTTTTGCACCTCCCACAGTTGTCAGAATCCTTGAATACGAGATATTTTGAGTGCTTTATCCAGATGCTGTTGTGTCTTTGCCTTTGTCTGGGTCCCTTCACATTGCTCAATTCCGGGTAATGAGAGGGCTGATTCATTAGCAGGGTAGGTGCAATTGAAGGAGATATTTATCAGCGTCAAATCGCCTTCAATGAATTTTATTCTTTAGTCCGCAAAAATGCCATTGCTAACTGGCAACGCAAGTGGAATGAAGATGAATTAGGACGGTGGTTTCACTTGATTATCTTTAAGGTTAACCTCAAACCATGGTTCAAAAGTCTGGAATTGAGTCGGGACTTTGTTTGCATCTTCTCCCGACTCATGTCCAATCACTGTTCGTTAGATGCACTACTCTTCCGTCAATCTTGCCAGCAGCAATCTCTGCGTTAGTGGCCAAGGTTATCACGACATCGAGTTCAGTCATTGTTCAGTCGTGCGAGGCGAGGCCCGAGGAAGACAGCCCAATGTGCCGGTGAGAGATGTGTTGGCTCGGTTAGACCTTGATTACATGTCCCATATATATGTTTTCCTTAAAGCTATCGATCTTCGTGTGTCCCTATATCCTTATACCCTCCTTTCCTTCCTTTGCGGGTAATTCGTCCCATTGCTATAAACAGTAGAATAAGTTGAAATGTAAATACACTATAGATATTTGAATAGATTTAAGAATTGATTGTTCATCAACATTGTTACAATTTCCTTATATACCATCCTCCTAAAAATATGTCACCCTTCTAAACTCGAGTACACCGCGAGTAATCGGTTTTCCGATTGAAAAAAATAATAAGAAAATAATAATAAGAAAATTGTTTATATATATATAGTTTTAAAATTATATTTAAGAATTCGGCTCCTTTAAACTTAAGTAACTGAGCCTGTAAAAATAAACGAATTGATAATAAAAAAGAATCAATGTATTCAAAATATATTATCTATCTTCTATATATATATATAAATGGATTTCTGTCTGTCTGTCTGATTCTTATGGACTCGGAAACTACTGAACCGATCAACATGAAAATTGGTATGTAGGGGTTTTTGGGGCCGGGGAAGGTTTTCGTGATAGTTTGAGACCCCTCCCCTCTCTCTAAGGGGTGGCTGCCATACAAATTGAACACAAATTTCTACATTACTCGGGAATTAATCAAGCAAATGAACCGAAATTTGGCATATTGAGGTTGTAGGGTGCAATGAATAATTTTATGGTGGTTAGACTCTCCACCCTCCCTCTCTAAGGGGTGGTGCCATACAAATGAAACACAAATTTCTACATTACTCGAAACGATTCGGCCGACAGTGGTCTGGCTGACACAATGTAGTTATGAAGAAATCAAATTATCTAAAATCTGTCAGTGTCCATTTGCTATATGAAACGTCCCATACCAAAACAAAAGAAGAAAAAACGAAGCAGTGGACCAAAACAGAAAGAATAAATATGAATGAAACTAACATTTAGTTCAGCGAATATGCTTAAAGTGTAGGAGAAGATAATGAAAAATATCTACCAGTGTGTTAAAAATAAAAAAAAAGGTTTGGCCAAGTTTTTCAACTATCCACAACCATTAATGAATTGTACTGGATTTCTGTCTGTCTGTCTGTCTGATTCTTATGAACTCGGAAACCACCTAACCGATTGACATGAACATTGGTATGTAGGCGTTTTTGTTCTACTCAGTCTTGCCGATTATGCCTATCGCGGAAGAACCCACGCCAACGAGTTTGCGCAATCCTGGCCAGCAACATCTTCTATTGTCACAGGTAATATTTACTCTAGTATATGTCCAGCCGCTGCTGGGCTTGATGCTACACCTCTGTCAAACTCTCCATTGTCGCTAGTTACCACCAACACGATGGACCCGCGAACCGCAGAAGTCGATCATCAACATACAGTGGCTTCGACGAGCTCCACTGCACCAGGGTTATCAATGAGGAAGCAAGGAAAACATAATGCTACTAAAAAGGATCGTTCTACTGGTGCTCAACTACAAGCAATATCACAGATTCCAGCACCTGGGCTAGCTACATCATCTATTGCCACTGGTAATATTCACACTAGTATATGTCCAGCCGCTGCTGGACGAGATACTACTCCTCTGTCAAACTCTCCCTTGTCGTTAGTTACCACCAACACGAGGCACCCGCTGTATCCTATGGCCGATCATCAACAAGCGGCTTCGACGAGCTCCACTGCACCAGTGTTATCAACACAGAAGCAAGGAAAACATCAAACCGCAAAAAAGAATCGTCCTACTGTACCTCTACTTGAAGCAGTGACTACATCCGGTGACTACTCTGACTACTCTTCCTACACTTTCCGTCGCTCCACAAGTGAAACGCATTATGTATTATGTATTATTTATTCCTCACGAATCGTGTGAGAACATAGCATCATATGTTTCTAGAAAATGTAAATGTGACCCAACATTGATTAAATGTCACAAACTACTGCTTCAGAATAGGGATACCAATAGACCCATAACTTTTCTATCGTTCAAATTGAACGTACCTGAATCATTGGAAAGTTTGGTCGGTTCCAGAAACTTTTGGCCAACTGGTGTCTCTATTGCTCCTTTTTTAGAACACCCCCCAACGCGAGCCCGTTACGATCCAATGACTCTCCCAATACAACCTCGTATCAATGGACAGTGTCAGCACCTCTCCTCCACCGCAACAAAACATGTTGAGGCACGTGTGAATCCATCTCGTGTAAAAAATCAACTGCTGATATATTATCAGAATGTTGGTGGTATGAACACTTCCATTGCCAATTATTATCTCGCCTGCTCTGATGACTCATATGACGTCTTTGCCTTCACTGAAACGTGGCTTAACAACAACACATTTTCGCAACAAATTTTCGACTCATCGTACAAGGTATACCATCTTGACCGATCTGTTGTGAACAGTAGCAAAGTGACTGGTGGTGGGGTTCTGCTGGCAATTAATTCAAATATTGAATCGCGCGAACTGTTCCCTCCCGATGGACGCAGTGTGGAACAAGTTTGGGCTACCGTCTTGCTGAACAATCGTACAATTTTTATCGGAGTTGTGTACATCCCTCCTGATCGTACCAACGATTCTACAGTGATAGATCAACATATTTCATCGCTTAACTGGATTACGCATCAAATGAAGTTGAACGACTTTATACTCTTGCTTAGAGATTTCAATTTACCAGGTATCGGCTGGACCCAATGTGCTTCGAAATATCTGTATCCTGTTTATTCAAAGTCTACTATGAACCGCTTGAATGAACGTCTATTAGATGGGATTAGTACCGCTGGATTGTGTCAGATGAATGAAATCCTTAACGATAACCACCGCACGCTCGACCTATGCTTCGTAAGCTCGGAAATCGTTCACAGCACAGTTGTAACCCAAGCACCTGCTCCTCTGGTGAAGTTTTGTCGTCATCACCCTCCGCTTCTGGTTTCTTTATCTGCTCCGTCTCCTGTTGTTTTTGTTTGCACCGCAGAGTCAACCTTATAAGACTATCGGAGAGCTGATTTCTCATCAATGAATGGTTTTTTCCGTAGCATCGATTGGAATGAAATTTTGAAGGACTGTGATATTGACATATCAACGTCTTCCTTGTCCAATGTGCTGCTTTACGCAATCGAACAGTTTGTTCCTAAGAAGAAAGCCAGTAAAATAGTTAGCCCTCCATGGACAAACAGGAACTTAAAACGATTGAAATTCATGAAAAGATTTTACTTAAGGAAATTTTCCAAACATCGCGATTGTCTATGGAGGGACCGTTATTCTTCTGCAAACAGGAATTACAAACGACTGAATAATGCTTTACGCCGCGTATCTCAGCCGCATCCAAACAAATCTGCGTGCCAACCCAAGAGGATTCTGGAAACACGTTGATAGTCAAAGAAAAGAATCTGGTCTACCTACAGTCATGACGCGTGACAATATTGAAGCGAACACTACAGAAGATATTTCTGAACTATTTCGGAATCAATTCAGTGGCGTTTTCGTTAGCGAAAGTCTCAGCAATGATCAGGTCTCTGCAACTGTGACCAGTATACCCTGCCTGCCATCTATCGCAGCCTACCCTGTAATAAACTCAAAATCTGTAGAAAAGGCTTGCGGTAATCTGAAGAAATCTACTAATGCTGGACCCGACAATATCCCATCTGTAATTTTGAAGATGTGCTCAGCCTCTCGTTACCGCTGAGCATCTTGTTCAGCCGCTCCATCCTTAGTGGTACCTTTCCGAATGCATGGAAAAAATCATTCATCTTTCCTGTTTTCAAAAAAGGTTGCAAGAAGGATGTTAAGAATTATAGAGGAATCGCATGCCTATGTGCTATCTCCAAGCTTTTCGAGGTTATTGTGTTAGACTTCATTTCTCACGCTTGCAATAATTACATCGCCGAGGAACAACACGGCTTCATGCCCAAACGATCAACTGCAACAAATCTTGTTTTGTATACCTCGTTCATAGCTCGTTCACTTGAAAGGAGACAGCAGATCGACGCAATATACACTGATTTCTCTGCTGCGTTTGACAAAATCAACCATAACATCGCTGTAGCTAAGCTTCAGCGCCTTGGTTTCAACGGCTCTTTTCTCAGCTGGCTACGTTCTTATCTAACCGACCGTGTCATGTCGGTGAAGATCGGTGATACCCTATCTACTCCATTTCCTGTAACATCCGGTGTTCCGCAAGGGAGTCATCTCGGTCCGTACATATTCCTTCTGTATCTTAACGACATCAATTTATGTTTGAAGTGCTTAAAACTTTCATACGCAGATGATTTCAAATTATTCCTTCCTGTGAATTCCACTGTAAACGCCGAGTTTCTTCAAAAACAGTTGGATATTTTCGACGAATGGTGTGTGAATAACAGAATGACTCTAAATCCATCGAAGTGTTCAGTGATATCGTTTTCCCGCAAGTGCTCTTCAATAATCTTCGATTATAAGCTGCATGGTGTAATATTGGAACGTGTCAACACCATTAAAGACCTTGGCGTCATGTTGGACTCCAAATTTACATTTCGTGCCCACATTTCCTACATCACGTCCAAAGCATCCAAATCGCTTGGCTTCATTTTCCGCGTTTCAAAGCAGTTTAAAGATGTGCATTGCATAAAGGCACTCTACTGCGCATTGGTACGTTCAATTCTCGAGTACGCTTGTGTAGTATGGTCACCATACTACCAAAATAGCATTCAGCGAATCGAATCGAATCAATTCAACGGAAATTTGTCCGATTCGCCTTGCGCAATTTGCCGTGGAATGATCCTCTCAATCTTCCAAGCTATGAGGACCGTTGTAGACTGATTGGGTTGGACTTATTACGTTCTCGAAGAGATGTTGCCAAGGCCCTATTTACGTCAGATTTGATTTTATCAAACATTGATTGTCCTGAACTTCTTCGGTTGATAAATTTCAACATTAGCCGGCGTTATTTGCGTACCAATAATTTCTTATTCCTCCCATCATCACGCACTAATTATGGTTATAATGAACCCGTTTCTAGTATGTGTCGTGTGTTTAACCGATGTAGTTCCTGTTTCGATTGTCATCTTTCTCGTTCGTCCCTTAAAGCTCTGTACTCTGTAGTCCTCACATAGATTTAGTTTACCAATAAGTTAGTTTTAAGAAGTATTTGTAGATTAGTAGTAAGGTCGATCATTAGGGCACTTATGTAAAGCCTGTTGACGTTTTTGAATAAATGAAATGAAATGAAATGAAATTACATAGTGACAAGTGCTGTTAGTCCATTTTATGTTTGCGCTAGCGAAATCGATCTTTGTTCGAAACTGGAAATGGATTTTAATGGGATGAAACGCACTCCTATATCTTCTTCTATCTATACCAATAAAAATGTATCGCCGAATGTGTTAATAAGAGCAGAACTCGAGGAAGAAATTGTCCGATTTAGGGCTGTCTTTCTACTATCTTTTTTTTTTGTATAAAACATTTATTCCATGTAACGGCGAAACATGTTATTTGCAAGTGGTTGAAAAATTTTGAACGAGAATTGTGTCTGAAAATGATCTGATATTATAATGATGAGTTTTGTTAGAAATACTAGGTATTTTACAGTAAAAGGTAAATTCAACGGGGTTGATTAGAAGATCGATCAATGAACAGTTCTGCGATTGGACCCATGAACTTGCTTATAGTAAGAAAACGTGAATGTTTGAAGGTATTGATAACAAAAAACAAATTTTGGGCGGAACGAAGTTTGCCTGGTCAGCTAAATAAATGGAAAATATCGTTAAGTAGCATTTGTACACTCAATTTTGCGATAGACTGTATAAACAAATTACTTTATTGGTTTGATTGGTGAACTTCCAAATCGGGGTCCCCGTGTTAGTGATCAATATTGTTATCCTATAAATAAACAAAACATGCTTGTCTTTCTCTTCTTCACAATCGTCCAGTAGGTTTATTCCAAGAAGGATCGCAGGTTACAACATGCCGCGCCTCTTCTTAACATAAGCTAAAATAGGTGTGACATAGAAGACCATGAGGTGAACCTGCACTCGGTTCGAAGGTGATGCAAAAGAGAGAGTCTCAATGCCAACTGAGCAAACACAAACAAGAAGGTATACAGGTACCTACATATATGCGTGTGTACTCATTTGGCTTCAGGAAATCGAATCCCAACGTGAGTTCGATGAGTTTTATGTCATTTGGCCAACATGTTATTTCTACTAGGCATTCAAAATCGGTGCGCCCAACTGTTGGATTTTTACTAAATTAATATCGCAGCTGATTTTCAGGGGAACTTCTCGATTGCTGAACCCATTTTATTTCATTCTTGTGTTGAGCCTTTCCGACCGAGGGTCATGCGTTCTTTGGATCAACGAATACAAGTTTTCTTCTGCTGCTGCTGTTATATCTGTTTACACTCTGTCTCTGTCACACCCCTGGTCCCTCTAGCGTGACATTCCTTTTCTCTATCAACCCAATTCTTTCTTATGCTTTCTTTTATGCTGCCTTCCACACTCCGGACCACTGGCAAAGTGCTGGATGCTCGAAGGGATTGTTACCGGCCTGAAGATACAACAATCCTCGTCTCTCGGCATCTCGGCGCGGTTGCCACTTTTCAGATTGCTATGCGCGAAGCTCGCTTTACCTGGTGCCGGTGTTGCCGGTTGATTTTTCATTTTTATAGTAATGTTTGTGGTTTTTAAAAATATATATTTTTGATAATGTTCGGTTCAAGGAAGCAGACATCACGCTTTGGCATGATTTTATAAAAATATAAAAACGAAAAATTGAATATTGTTTTAAGGAATGAAACTTCCAACCCGGCCCGCAAGCTCCGGGCGGAAGGCGTCTGTGTTCGTGAGCGGTTCTGCCGTGTTCGTGCTAAGCCACCGACGTCGTCGGGGTGGCAGATGTTTCCTAGGGCGCAGCGCTGTTTAGTTTCGAATATCACCACATCGGGTATTGACGTATATCGGTAGGGTTGCTGCCGGTCGGTTTCGGATTTGGCGGCCAGCAAAAGGTGGTTTTTCTTGTTGGTATACCTGTTCCCCCACCGCTTTCGCCTCTCACCGCGGCGCTGCCGTATGCATAGGGGCATAGGAGTAGCAAAGGATAACGCGGTGCGTGGGAGCGTGCGCGCGCGGATTTGTGTGGATTGGATTGCTGTGGATGTTCGCGCTCGCTGCCGTTGTGGATCACATCCGAGTGACAACAATGGAACAATAGCGGATATCTGGATTTAGAACCAATAGTGGTGGATCGAGTGTGGTGAAAAAAAGGAAACTTAAGGAGTTGAATTATTGATTGCACATTTAGCAAACGTTGTGCTGTGTGAGATCGAATGGAAATCCTGATGCTAAACAAAAGTGATTATCTATTGTGCCGATAGTGATCTGTTTCATTTTCAACCATTTTCGAAAACAACCTGTTGATGTTATGAAAACATGTTGAAATACTGAAGTGTTGTGAGCTAATGTGATTCGAGGAAAAAAGTTCGAAATGCTTTTATGAAATTTTACTCAGCTGAAACGATTGATTGTTTTTCTTCTCGTTGGTGATCAGAAAGTGACATAAATTTCACAAATACCAAGTGGGAAAAGAAACGCTGAACGGAGTCGAACTCGAACTTGGACGGGGCTGTAATTGGAGTTGCAGAGATTTGATACACATTGACATGCGTCGTTAGATTGGTGATCGGCGATTTAGATTTTTTTTCCATACCGTAACGAGTGCTAAGTGGAGTTAAAATAACGAAGCATTTTCGACACTGATCGACAGATTATCTGGTGATTTTGTGGGCAATCAATCCTGTGTTGATAGTTCGGAAAGTGGTGACACACCAAAATTGACAGATTCGATCCGATCAATTGGCAAAATGGCTGATTAAACAGACTGAATCGTCTGACTTTGTGAACGATTGTGAAGATAAACACAATATTCAGCTGTCGATTTGCTCATGCTTCCTGCCAACATGGATTTGATAAGAGATACACGTCAATTGGGGGTACCAAGGATTATCACAGGTTAGTGTCTCTTTTATTATCTATTTTTTACACTCTGAAGGACTGTCTTTGGATAAGAACAAACATCAGTTAGCGCCAAACATTAGCATTGAATCGAACATCTAATCCAATTTTCGAGTAACGAGACTCGTGACACACTTCCTGCCCATTCCGAATTGGCCATTGTTCCGAGGTGGCATGTTCCCTTAGTGCCATTAAAAACGTTAAATAACACAAGGCGCTGTTATTGTTCGCTGATTTTTAGACCAAAACTTCGTGGAAACACATTATACAACGGCCACCTTCACCGTGTACGGAACGGATTGCGCGCAAATGCGCGAATGGAACGCGTTGCCGTCGAACGTCGCGTAGTTACGACCAAAGGGAACCATTAAACAGCGGGCTGTCGACAACAAAAACCACTTCTGGTAAATGTGAACGACGATCGAGGTTTGCGTACCTGGGGATTGGTAGCGTATTTCGTGTTCAAACCAAACGTCGTCGAGATTCCTGCGCAATTGGCTTCGGAACACTTGGACACCAGCTATATTGTGTAGAAGTGTTAACCTGGTCGCGAAGCGAGCAAATTGTGCTTTACTACTAAGCACTCGGCTCTCTCTATAGTGGTGACTTAATGAAGCGTGTTTTTCGAATTAGTCATTCCATCGTTTGGGTCGAAACTAGGTTTCTGGTTTCTTTTGTACATTAAATTTGTTCGATGGCTGCTGATTGGATTGGAGCGGGTTCGGTACTTAACATTCACTCCAAGCGCCAGGTAACAGATGTAGCATGAACTTTGACAGCAAACCTGGTATTGTTTTTCAATTGACATAATTGGAGTTTTCGGTTCAGGAAGCAATGCAATTAACGCGCGGGTCAATCATTTTAATTATGATTTCCGCCCAATGCGGGCGCTATTCGCCGTTTGTTCGTTGCTTGTATAATGAGTTGTATGTATAGCAAAACACAGCCATCGAACACATTTCGTAAGCCATGAGCCACCGGCGAGAAAAGTGAAAAGCTTTCGAGCATACATCTCGATTATTCGCTAGGAAGGAGTAATGCGAGAAAAATGTGAATTTGATTATTGTATAATTGCAAGAAGTGTGGTATGCAGATATTGTTTTTTTTCCTGCAATGATGATGGTCCCATCTCATTTCCCCCGTAAAGGTTTGAGCCAAATGAATTAGTTTGAAAATAATTACTTTTATAGATTTAATTTTGAGGAATCCAATTGAACCAGTGAGGAAGATGAAAGAAAAAATAAGACATGGAATCTATATCGAAAAAAATCAATCAATCAATCAAAATATCAATCCGAATCGAGGATTGTATATAATGGTTATATTTATATTAATCGTAAATTTATGGGGTAATCGCTTTACATGACTTCCGAGAACTGACAATTTTGAATCACCACGTTACGATAATCTGACGTCAATTTGCCATGGGATAATAATTTTTCATATCGTCGTTTGAATGTAGAATTAGCGAAAACCCGTCTGTTACTCATGAGGTAATTGACTGAGCTCAAGATAAAGATCTCATGCATTGGTAAATAAGGTGGCACCACTAAAATGTGTTACTTCGTTCCCGAAGAAAATTTTGCTTCTCAGTGCAATGCTTCCTGGTTGGTTTTTATAAGTAGTTGGGTGAGATTTAAATGCCAGATAAAGGTTGAGCAGGGCAAAACCGGACACAAACATGTTGTTAGAGTAAAATTATGTGTTCACTTTTTTTTCCATTTTTCAATGTATTCAATGTTTTGAAGCTTTTGTTAAGTTCATTATTTTGGCCTTACCAGAGCCCATAACTTGGATTTTCTTTCCGAACAGGGTTCATCTTCTTTTACAAGGGAAACTTTTCTGGGTACCTACCATATATTTGTCTCATATTCCGAACAGTCTCAAATTCCGAACACTTCATTATTAAACGTAAATTTACTGAACTTTTATGTTATAAATAATAGAATAATGAAAACACAGACATTCTTTGAGGTATAGGCTTCATTTTGACAACGTTTACAGGTATCGATACAGCCTATAATTTATAATACAGGTCGGACTCGATTATCCGGAGTATTGATTTTTTTTTCCACTCCGGATAATCGAATTCTCCGGATAATGGAGTCAAAAAAAATTTTTTTTATTGGTTTTTTTTTGCATGTATTTTTTGTTTTTTGAATATAAAAGAGGAATTTGATTTTTGATTCATCCCCTTAAAGTCAAAAAACACCTTTCTCACATGAAAAAAATAAATTTATCCAGATTCTCTCAGGAGGTGATAGGCGATCATATTTGATGAAAAAAATCCTTCTACGATTATGTTCGAATTTCAACAATGACAGAGTTATAGAACTTTTTTTCTGTTTCGGACTCTGTTGCCTCATACTGGCTCTACATTAAAAAGTATGCTACGGAAGACAACTCTGTTGCCTTCATTTGAAAGATGAGAAAATTTAGTATAGGATATAGTAGTGGAACATCTAAATTAGTGTATTTTAATAACATTTTGGAAATGAAAATCTTAAAACGTTAATAATTTTTAATGTGTTATTATTACTTTTATCCTAAAAATTGTACTAACTGGATTGTTCCTATCAATTAAACCGCTCTACAATTTGTTCTTTGACACCCAAATTCTGTCTTTCTTAGTTTGGCTGCAATATCGATATAAAGAATTCCTAGTAAAAAATCAAGCAAAATCTCCAAAAATCACGATTTTTACCCCACTGTACATGTAATAGCCACTCAAATTTCACCTTAACGTTGAAAGGTTACATTTCTTCTTGAAATAAGTCATATTTGAAATATAGAAAAAAAACATTTTTTTCCAAACTGTATACAATCGAGTCCAAAATTGCATATAATAGAATCACATATAATCGAGTCGGACCTGTGTCAAATGAATAGGGTTGACTAGTAGAACACAGTTATTTATTAAAAATGCAAATCCAAAATGGCCGCCACCACAAAGTGGCGCGAAATATTTATATTTTTTTTTCAAAACCACATTAATATGGGTATCAAATGAAAGTGCTCGACTAGTTGAACATAGCAGATCTTGCAAAATTCAAATCCAATCCAGCTTGCCCTGTTTGTATGTATGTTTGCGTGTTTGTACGATTGTCCCACATTAATTGAAATTTGACCCCGTTCCGAAATTTTGAACATACCTCATAAAACTGCTTGAAAATTCAATTTGGCCGCCCCTTCAAAATTGCTGAATGGATTGACTTGGAGAATAGACTACATTATGAATAACACAAAAATTCGAAAAGATAACCGCCACTAAATAGTCGACTATGTTTTTTTGTTGCATTCCCCTCAATACAGGGAATCTTCGATATAGCGTACCCTCGTTATAACGTACACATTTTCAAAGTCCGAAGGAATAATTTTTTGAATAGTATTTTTCTGAAAGAACAATGAATTATCTGTATTTTGATACTAAAGCTTGGTTTGTCCTTTTAACCAATCCCGAAGTACAACTGTTTTGTGATTCCGGATTCTAAATGAATCAAATATTAATCAACAGTACGAAGAGAAACATCATGAGAAAGGTTGGCTTCATCTTCTAGCTGAATTTATGCATTAACCAAAAAAATCAACCAAACAGCAACACAATAAAGTAATATAAGCTACGTTTCTGAGTTCTTTATTATGTTTCGATATAACGTAAAATTCGATACAACGCACAATTTTGAATGTAAAATGTACGTTATATCGAAGTTAGCCTGTATTGTTATCAAATAAAATGATTTGACTAATAGAATACAGTAAATAATTAAAATATTCCGAAGAAAGTTAGGTAAGAAATAAAAATTTAAAAAAAGTTGAATGGTTTTATTGTAGATATACCATTGTAGTATGCTAATGGTACAGATAATTTACTAAAAACTAGAAAATAAAATAAATAAAACAGCTTTTGAGGTTATACGGATTAATGTACTAAAAGCTAGAAAATAATTAGACAAGTAACAGTTAGTAGTTATCACATCCGTTCCTTCATTTGTGTTGTTGATAATGTAGTGTATTCTCCAAGTCAAGCCATTCAGGCCAAATTGAATTTTTCAAGATCATGGAATACGCAGTTTTTTCAATGGCAATAGAATTAAAGGTATGTTCCAAATTTCAGATCAATCAGTGATCAGGAACGGGGTCAAATTTCAATTAATGTGGGGCAATCCTACGAACACTCAAGCATACATACAATCAGGGCAAGCTGAATGAAACCATTAAAAAGTAATCAGTTATTTGAATACTGTGGCCATCTTGGATTTGCATTTGTCATAAATAACTGTATTCTACTAGTCACGCCCTTTCATTTGATACCCATATTGATGGGGTTCTGAGAAATTATGTAATCCGCCATCTTGTGGTGGCGGCCATTTTGGATTTGCAGTTTTCATAAATAACTGTATCCGGATAATCGAGTCCGACCCGTATTAGACATTTGCAAAGAAAACTGAAAGTCAAAACCAATGATAAAATGTTTGCGTTAGCAAATTCTGTAAAAAACAAGCATTGTTAATTTTTCAGTTTTTGTGTTCTTTTTTCAACTATTTTGTTTGTTGTTTTAATGTTGAGTGCTCGAAATGATAAGAATCTACAATTAATAGGTGAAATAAAATGATGTTTTATGCAGAAATCTTCACAGCGCCCTTGGTCACGAAACCATGTAAAGTATGAGAAACAAATACAATCAACAAATACAAAAGCAAAATCCAATTTTTGCGGGCATAATTTTTTTTAAAAAAAGACTAGCCAATTGAGTTTAATTTGATATATCGATCATATGAATCGGTCCAGTAGTTTAAAGGATATGATTTTTTTTTAAAAATAATACATTTTTGCTGTTCGGAATTTGAGACAAAAGTGTTCGGAATATGAGTCAGTGACAAAAATGGTGTTCGAAATTTGGGACAACAATGATTAAACATATCTCTAGTTTTTCACCATGAATATGTATTTGTAAACCAATTTTATTGTAGTCAAATGAAAAAGAAGGCTCTATTGTGTCCAAAAATCAAATCAATTTCACGAAAGAGTACCATTTTGAGTAATGAGACACTGTTTAATGGCCATCAAAGCTCGAGTGTTTGGAATATGAGACAAAACGGTACTTTGTGTTGTTTTCTCTGTAGAACGCTTCATATTGCATAGTGACGCAATCGTATTTTGTCAGCAAATGCTTGTAGAATATCTTTGTGTGTGATTTACCGCCACATTTTGCTAACATACGTACACGCTGCAATATTTGTTAAATTACAGTAATTTTGACGTAGGACAACTTCTACGTCTACGGAGCATTTAGCGAAAATTGAAGTATCGATGATAGTTCGATACCGATGGGTGTCATTGATTATGGATTTGAAAGTAAAGAATACAAAATGATTGATATTGTGTAGTGCATATTTTACCATATCGAAGAAATCATATTGATGGAAGCAGCGTCTTAAAATTATTTATTCACGGATGCCGCAATCGATCGTTGTTTCCAATTGTTGGGGAGGCGGCATTAGTTTTGCTGTGCATTTCCGAGGAGGAATCCATTCCTTCTTTAAGCGTTTATAATTCTGCTCCGGATCAACGAAATGGTATGATAATCATTTCATACAAAAGTTAAAATGTCCAAGAGATATATGCTTGTTACTTATTGATTTCTAAGCCAACGTTAGTCCTACGTCAACCTTGCAGTTATATCACAGATATAATCCACCTCTAGTACCACGCTACAAAAAATTGTTTCCGGTAATTATTTAAAATTTAAAAAAAATATTATAAATCCTCCTTCTCGTCAAAGCAATAGAATTGTTTTTAATTTCTCAAAATTTCCTGTCGATTCACGGTGCAGTTATCGGTTCTTGAAATATTCATAATAAAATACATTCAACCAAAAATATCTCTGCAGTAAAAGGTCCTACTGTAACGATCTAGAAATCATATGTTTTGTTGTTGAGTGTTTACCGCAATGCTTCAGAATCCGGGATACTTTTTAATCCGGACACTTTATCATTACATTCAATATCATCACAAAACCAAAACATCATTGGCATGTTCAATAGATTCGACTGATAGGTCCTATAGAGACAATTTAGTGTAGTGTCAGACATAGTACCCAGCTGTTGACGAAAAAATGTCAAAAATGAAAACAAATAAAACAAAAAATGCGAGATGTCCGAAAAAATAATCACATTCAGAAGATGATTCTAGATCCGGACAGATCAAAAGATCACGATGAAATTTCTTTTTGCAAGAGTTTCATAAGAGTTACTTGTAACACCTAGAGAGAATGCAGCAAGGATTTCCGATGTTTGTGTCCGGAATTTGAAACAAAAGTGTCCGGATTTTGAATCACGACATAGTTAAAAAAAATTCCAATTTTGAGCAAATATACAGGTCGGATTCGATTATATACAGACTCGATTATATATTGACAATCGAATCGACAATACACAATTTTGGATTCGGCTTAATTTTTTTTTTCAAATTTCAAATATGACTTATTTCAAGCGAAAATGAAATATTTCAATGTCAAGGTGAAAGTTAATTAGCTTTTATGAATACAGTGGAGTAAAAATCGTGATATTGGTAGATTCTAGTTGAAAATTCACCAGCAATGGTTTAAAATGAGATTACCACGAATTTAAAAAAACCATAGATGTAGGGTGTTGGAAAACGATTTGTAGAGCGGTTAGAGAGATTCAATTTGGTTGGTAGGAACTTTAAAGTGTATTGTGATTTTTCTGGATAAAATTAAGAATAACACCATAAAAACCAACTTTTGAGTTTCTCACTTTTAGAATGTTACTTAAATCCACTAATTTGGAAGTTTCACAACAGTATCCTGTATAAAAATTTCTCATCTTTCAACGAGAAAAATAGACGTTGCAGAGAACCCTAGATTGAGTCGTATCAGATAATTTTCTTATGACATTTACTTCTTATTCCGAACAATGTTTCGTAAATCGTAATATAGCCGGTTGAAGCATTAACATCTATAATTAATTGTGGGTTATGAAATAGACTGAAGCAAAATAATTTGACGTTACAATGGTATATATTCACAATATATACCATTATATATTCAAAACAATATACACAATATATATTCAAAAAGTAATTAAAGTAATTAAAGCATTTTAAGAGCTAGTGCCTTTTGGCCTTTTTAGCATCATATTTGTCTTATATGAGCATTAGGGTGGCAGCGAAAATGGTCATGTCAAATTTCAGAAACCGATCATGTACATTTTGTTTATTGACCCAAAAAAATGACCTGTGCAAAATACCAGCTCTATTGAACATGATTTAAGGGTGCCTCAAAGCTCTCAATTTTTTTTCCCATATCTTCATTGTCTAAGGCTAAGTCCCAAAAGGTCGATTTTCAGCCAAACATTTTTTTTCGAGATGACACCAGATCTCGACGTTTTATGCATTTTTAAATCATTTGGCCTCGAAAACAAAATTTCGATTTTCCAAATTTCCTTGGAAGATTTTTGAGGATCAAAGAATCAAAACCTTGAGCGCTTTGAGGCACCCCTAAATCATGTCCGATTGAGCTGAAATTTTTGCTAGGTCATTTTTCTGGGCCAATAAACAAAATGTACATGGTCGGTTTTTGAAATTCGATGATGAAATTTTTCCCATACATCCATTGCCACCCTAATGAGCATACAGAACAAAATTTTCAATACTTTTAATTGCATGCGAATGTAGACTTGATTCAGAGAGATTGCTTAGTGCCTACTGACCCTGTGTAAACACATTGGCGCATGGAGTTATCTAGTTGAAAACGTATTTTTTAAGAAAACATCATTTTCTGAAGATCACTTTTGTTTGTTTAGTAGACTTACATAAGCAGTACCACATTCATTTCAATTATAATTGTTAATTAGTCATTAGGGCTGCGATTGAATTCATGCACTCTTAAGGGAACACTAATAATATTCTTGAATTTCATTCAGTCTTCATTCATGCTTACTAAAGAGTTCAGTTGGAAATACTTTGGAGTCTTTGGAGTTGGCAGCACCATCTGACACCCACCGTGTAAGGTTGTGGGTGTGAAGACATTGATCATTTAAGTAACTGTGCATACATGAAATCTCAAAAAAAGAATTTGACTACTTTTTGGAAAGGTCGAAGTCTTTTTCTTTTTTGTAACAACAATTACAAAAGAAAACTCAAAAAATATAACACCTAACAAATTTCGATTAAAAAATGAACTTTCCTACAGTACGTTTGAACTCTCCACAATTTCATTCAATAAATACACTGGAAAAAAAATATTGAAAACTCAAATTCATTTTTCTCAAAAAAGTAATTTAAAAAAAAACAGGTCTTGAGAAAAATGGATTTCAATTTTCAAAATTATTTATTTTCAATGTTTTTTTTTAATTTTGTACGATATTTTAATGAAAACTCAAATAATTTCTTACATTTCATTCTTGAACAAAAAAAATGTAGGTCAATATTTAAAAACTGACTCAAAAACTGTAAGACGTGCAAAATTTTGATCCAAAAATTAAAAACAGGAAATTTTTCATGTTTTCATTGAAACATATCGAACAATTAAAAAACAAATCATGGAAAAAAAATGAAAATTAAAATAGATTTATCTACACACAAATGTTACGAATAAAACATGATTTTTTTCAGGAGTTTCCATACAAACATGCCATATATTCCTAAAACTGTAAAAGATAGAAAGATGACGTCTTGGACAAAAGTTCATATTTTAGACATATACAGTATATAGCTATCTTGGCTTTAAAAAAAAACTAGGATTACATTACTACATTACATTCTTTAACTAAAATCTTTTTTATTTTTTTTATATAAATCGTTTATTTTTACAGGCTCTCTATGAAACTAAAATCTTGTAGAATTTTTTTAAGAAAAAATAACTTTGGCCCTTTTAAAAAAGTAATTTATTAGAAAATTCATCAAGCGACTTGAAGGTCTCAATTCTTTCAAATATATTTTTCGAAATTAGCATAAAATTAGAGTAAGTTCTGAATGATGGATAGGTTTTACTAAGATTGAGCTGAGTATGACTATTATTTGAAATATTCTGAAATTGAACTAAATTAAGAATAAAAATGCGTAGATGCTGTCTGAAAATCGGTACCTTGCTGGTGGCATCGGTTCTGAAGCAACGGGGTGTCGTAGAACAAATTCCAGTGAATATTTTGAAACTTCAGAACAAAGGCAATACAAAGGGGTTTTTCAAAATTCGAAAATTTTGCCAAAACGGCGGCCATTTTTGTTAAAAATTAGATATTTTTCATGAAAAATCTCTGAATAGTGATTTTTAAAAAATCGAAAAAATGAGATATTAACAAAACGGCTATGTAACGCTTTAGATAATTCATTTTCACATGCTGATAAAAAATTTCAGCCAAATCGGTCGAGTAGATCCTGAGATATCGATACCACCAGTTGAAAAAACATGGTTTAGAGAAAAACGTGTTTTAAAATTTGTACAGCAATACTATGTTCCTTGAGGTGACTTCATAATTTTGGCTGTAACTTTCCAACGAAATCAAATATCGTAAATAACTTTTAGGACAAAATTTGTGAGGGCATAAGCTTCCCAAAAATGCAAAAAACGAAAATTCATTTTTTTCGATTTTCCAGACCGGGGTCACTACTTAAGGCAATTTCTGAATCTTTATATATATAAAAATCTCGTGTCACGGTGTTTGTTACCGAACTCCTCCGAAACGGCTCGACCGATTTTGATGAAATTATACTCAAAATACTTGTTAGGTATGAGAATAGGTTGTAAACTATATATGATACCGGTAGGATACCGATAACCATACATTTTATACCGAATAGGGTGGCTCTATGCAGAAAAAAAGATCTGGATATTTTTTTTCAAAAATTTGACTTCATACCATACATATAACCTTAAATTTTGACCCCAATTCCCTATTTTTAATTGCGATTTTATTATTTTTGTGTCAAAAATATTCTAATTATTTAACCGTTGTTCGTTTTTTCAACAGAACGAATTCATTTAAGTTGTTCAATGACTGATGGCGTAACGCCCGCTTCATTGAACATCCATCTACAAATACACAAGTAACATCAATTCATCTAAAGCAGGGAGCATCTCCGACGAGCTGGAAGCCTTTTTGAGTGAGCACAATGAGTTATCGAAATTCTTCAAATCACATTTGCTCGGATTACAAAACGACAATCACGCTATTGCCATCAACCCTGATAAAACATCAGCTGGAGAGCACGTGTGTAGATCCAAAGCACAAGCGCTGCTGGAATCATGATAGCACGGTGACACGAGAAATTTAATGCGAAGAAAACACAATAATCTGGAATTCATCGTTGACACACACCGTTCATACGACACTCGCTATGTTCTTCTTCAATGGCACTAACGTTCCCAAGGTTTACCTTCTCAACGTAATACTACTTGCGTCATTTTTAATAGTAAATAGTTGAGATTTCGATGACGAACAATACGCCTTGAATGTATTCTGGAGTGGCAAGCTCAAGAATACGCGTGACTACAGTGCAAGTCAGAAGGGTTTCTTTAACGAAAAATCTCTTGCATAAACATTAGACCAACGAGACCCCGTCACAGATACTTAATTCATTATGAACATCATTTCTCATTTTGATTTAATATTTATGAACATGCGACGAAACAAACAGAGGGCGCGCTCGAAGGATTTTTATGTTTATCATATGGTGATTTAACATGGTCAAGAAACGCCAATTCAAGATATCGTAAGCTGTGCCAACAATTTATGGTCGACATATACGCGAAGGTAAGAAATTGAACGACTGCAATTCTTACTACACAATCAACAAAAGCGGTGCGAGGAATAATACATTCACTTGCGAGACACTATCATGAGCAACGCCGACACAGCTTTAGTTATAGGAATGGTGGAATAAACACGCAAAATTTAGCATTCAAACACATTCAAAACAAATTTAGCATCCAAACGAAATCGAATAATAATTTTCATTAAAATTTCAACAATTTAGAATTATTTCCTGAATTATGCCGATCAGATAGAGAGTAAATTGAACCACAAATACGGATGACTTATTTTGACCATTGTTACGCGACAAGGCGAACGAATTTAAGAGAGTAAAAGTCGATTTCGATCGAATTGTAAAATTCGATCACTCATATGCATATATGAATATTGAGTTCTACAAATTGTATTCATGATTCATGATCGTATCCATGAATAAAGGAAGCAATTTGGCTGTGTTTCAAACTTAGATTACCGATGTGAATACTCCTCGATTGAATGACAACGATAAAATAACGCGATTCCAAACAGGCCGATTAATCAGCTCCATTGAAGTTAGCTGGCGTATCGCTGTTTTCCAATTTATGTACTGTTGCTGTTATAAACCAAGCCATGTTGAAAATCACATGCACGTATTTTCTAACAAGGTGACAGCGATAAATATTGATTTTCTATATTTCATTTTTCCTACTTTACGACAAACTTATATTACTTTTTTCAGTTGACGTTTAACTTTTAAGAGATCAAACATGTTAGTTAAGTTAATGAAATACACCAAGAAACATCATACAACCTTTCGTTCAAATCATTTAATTCGTTTTTTTATCGGTCACATTCGATTTATTTTAAAGATCGTTAAAATATTCAAACACACTTATAATAATTTTAATTTTATAATTTTATTGGCAGAACAATGTTTGCCTGGTCAGCTAGTACAACTATAAAAAGTGTTCGATGACTGGGTAGTTGGGAAAAGTGTATTGCTTCAGAAAGGACTTATTTTAAAGGCGATACTATAAATTTAGATGATAAATAAAGTATTTTCTTGAAAAACACAAATTCCCGGTATATATTTGACAGAATGTACTCACACTCCAAGTATTCTGCAATCCTGTAGTTTTATACAAGTTTTGTTTTCTCGTTCATTAAGTTGCTACAGAATGTGTGAAAACATTCCAAATCACTGCACTTTCAGTAATCTTTATGGCATAATAAAACAAAAATCGAAACCTCACCAGCCTGGAGCTGGTGGAATACATAACACCGATACCGTATCTAATGCATTTTCAACATCTCACTCTCGTAACAGTCTGGCGAATCAGTGCAAAACCTAAATCTCTGCTGGCGAAAAAAAAGTGGATCCCCACAACCTTGCAGTATTGCAAAATAAAAGTTGAGCTTATCAAAGCAACGTGTGTGTGTGTGTGTTTGTGTGCGGAGATAAATACCTTATAAATATTGAACACCCCACACGCATATATTGATAATAAAAATATGTTTTGTCTTCGTCAGTGTTTCCAAACCGTACGAGTTTTTGTTCGTTCTCGTTCGCCTCAACGCTCCCATAACCACTTTCCAGCAACTGGCTGGCAATGTTTTCACAGCCACAACACCGGTTGCATATATATGCATGCAAGAAGGAAATGTTCAATAACTAATGGAAATATGTAACAATGATTGGGGCAACGCGCGATTCGGCGTGAGTTTGGGACGCGGAACAACAAGGGTCATTAAAACAGCGCAGAGAGCGCTGCTGGCCGATTGATTATTGTTTCGGACAACAACATATTCGCCGAAAAGGTCATCCAATAACCATGTTTTTTCTGCGTGTTTTCGATTTTGCTAATTTGTTCTCCCGGTGTCGATCGGTCGCGCCGAAACGGGGGTCTGATAATTGAAATAATTTTATTGCCCGATTAACTAATGGCCGGGTGCTATTTTCCGAAAATTGGTCCCAAGTCAGCTGCCACCAGCCCACTTCGGAAGATTTACGATGTGTGGAAATATCGATGCAGATTTATTTTACATGCGGGAATATGCCACACGTCGTTTCGATAGGGGAGGATACGTATGGAACACGTATCAGGTCTCAAGGATAGTTTATCTGCTACCGAACAGTCGGAATGTCGCGCCGAAAAGCGGAATAGTGGAAGCATTCATACCGAATAAAGAAGGATTTGTAAGTCGTCGTCGTCGTCGTCATCGTCGTGGGGTGCCGACAGTCAGTCAATATTTTCGCGCGTCGATTTCTGAAAGCAAACAGCGTTTCAGCTGCTGCTTTCCGATGTTATTTCATTCGCGACGCATAGGTTTACAGCATCGAATTCAGAACGGGAGGAACTGAACAAAGCCAGGGGTACGCATTCAGAGTTTTGATTCCCAAATTGACGACCAGCTGAGTAAATTTCCATTCCCTGGTGCTAGGGGGTTCATTAGGAACACCGGGACGTCAATCCGGTTCTTGCTCGTTGAAAATTCATGGCAACGAATCGTTCAGATGCATGAAATAGTTTAAGCTGCCATTTTATTGCAATAACAGACACCTGATGGAAGGGAGTAAAGCGTTATAACTCGCTGGCGCGGGCACATTCCTATTGATCTATTCATATGGATTCAAATTTATGATCGCTTTGTTTCGGAACATCGGGACATAAGAGTGCCGCCAAAAAAAAATATCCATTAGTGTTTTCCACTTTCCACCGCATAAAATTGTTTACAAACATTGGCGCAAATGTGTTTACACAACAGAAGCGTCATGTTCCTTCCGTTCTACCGTTGGCTGGTAACGGCACGAAGCTGTGCTTCCCAAAAGAAATAAATTACATCGATTGTTTGAAGACTTCGAATCCTAATTCCGGTGTTTCGAAAAGCCACAAGGTGCCCATTGGAAATTATCTATTTTTATTCATCGATACGAGAGCTTGCTTCGTAACCCAATCAGCAAGACGATTGGATTTCTTCTTTGTTCTGAAATCAATCTTATTTCAAAAGCAAATGAATATAATGAATCAACTATCATGTGAGTCACTAATCACGATGAAAAAGCATCGAATTACACAAAATATGATACAGCATCCCTTTTGAAAATTTCACGACAGTTCTCTAATGAGAACTCATAATAAGAGTTGATGGTCACCATGCTATCCTGAAATTATTAAATTAGCAGCTGTGCGGATTCAAATTGTTCGGTTGATGCTTTGGGTGTTAATAGCAGGGTTGTATGTACTGGTTCGATTCGACATACAGGAGAACTTCGATATAACGTACACATTTTCAAAGTCTGAAGTAATAATGTTTTGATTTTTTTTTTCTGAATGAACAATAAATTATATGTATTTTGATTCTGAAGTTTGTTTCGTACCTTTAACCAATTCCGAAATACGACTGTTTTGGAATTCTGGATTCTAAATGAATCAATCTTTAATCAACAGTGCATAAGGAAATATCATGAGATGGGTTGGCTTCGTCTTCTGGTTGAATTTATTCATTAACCTTACTCAAACAGCAACACAATAAAGTAATATAAGCTACGTTTATGAGTGTGCTCGATATAACGTACAATTCGATACAACGTACAATTTTGAAGGTAAAATGTACGTTATGTCGAAATTACCCTGTGTATGTAATTAGTTTTTCATTTGACATTAAACTTCAAAAGTATGTTGGTGTCATTCTGCAAAAAAGAAAACGAAATATATAATTTGGTTGTTCAGCGTATTAAAAATGTCGAGCTTCGTTCCGAATGAAAAAACAAATGTCGCAATCGATATGTTTGTTTTTTTTTCATTAGAAGAAAAAAGCGGTCGTAGCAAGTTGTTTACTTGTGGAAACTTAAGGTGAACATGTGAACCATGTGAGAGATGGTTTCGTTAATTTGAAAGTGGTGATTTCGATCTGAAGTTTAATAATCATCTTGGCGCAGCGAAACGGTTTGAAGACAAGTAATCGCAGGAGTTGTTGGATGCAGATCCAATTGGAACACGACAACAATTGGCAGAAACACTGAATGCGACCAAATGTTCGCGACATATTCGATTGATTATGTGACTAGGAGTTCCAAAGAAGATCCTCATTGTGTAACAATCATGAAAACGTGTTCTGGAAGCTGAATTTGAAATTTGGAATCTGAATCTGTTATATTAATCTGGAATCTAAATCAGAGCCCGGAATCGGAATTTGGAGTTTGGAATCTGAATCTGGGATTATAATATCGGAATCTAAATCTGAGCCTTAATTTGAATTCTGTATTCTGGGTACGGAATTCTATTTTTTTTCTGGATTCTGGATTTCTGATTGTTGATTCTTTGTTTTGGATTCTGGATTCTGAATTCAGGGCTCTGAATTCTTAATTTTGGATTCTGGTTTCTGAATTTTGGATTCTGGATTCTGATTTCTGGATTTTGGATTCTGAATGGATACTGGATTCTGGATTCAGGATTCTGAATTCTGAATTTTGGATTCAGGATTCTGAACGCTGAATTTTGGGTTCAGGATTCCTAATTATTGACTCTGAATTCTGAATTCTGGAATCCGGAAACAGAGAACTATCTGAAATCTAGAACCAGGATTTTGTATTCTGAATTCTGGAATGTGGGTTCTGGAACCTAGAATCCGGAATCTGGAATATGGAATTTAAATCTGGAATCCAGATAAAATCTGGAATCTGAATCTGAATCTGGAATTATGAATTCAAGAATCTGGAATCTGGAATTTGAATTTGGATTCAAATTCTGGAACCTGGAATTTGAATACTGGAATCTAGTTCAAATCTGAAATCTAAATGCAATCTGGAATCTGAATTTGGAATCTGTATTTTGAATTCTGAATTTTCAATTCTACAATCAGGAATCCTGGATCTGAATTTGATTTTGGATTCTTGATTCTGAGTTCTGGAATCTGTAATCTGGAAATTGGAAATTGAAATCTGGAATCTAGAATCTGGAATCTGAAATCTGGAATCTGGAATCTGGAATCTGAAATACAGAATTCAGATTTAGCAAAATTCAGATTTCAAAACTGTGAATTCTGAAATCTGAAATCTGAATTCTAAATTCAGACATCTCTTTATTCTGTTAAATCTGCAATTTGTGAAATCTGAATTCTAAATTCCAAATCTCTAAAATCTGTAAACCCTGAAAGCACTGTGGAATCGGGAATCTGTAAAACTTTCACTAAACTAAAATAAACTTTGATTTTAAAATCTGAAATCTGTGAAATCTGAAACTTGTGAAATATGAAATCTGTAAAATATTAAATCTGTGAATTCTGAAATCTGTAAAATCTGAAATCTGTGAAATCTGAGATCTGTAAAATCTAAAATCTGTTTTTTTTTTAATTTTTAATTTTTGAGATTTTTAGCCTCCTGGGCTGGTTCGTCTCAGTCAAATATGAAATCTGTAAAATCTTTATTTTGTGAAATCTTCAATCTGTGAAGTTTGAAATTTGTGAAATCTGAAATTTGTATAATCTGAAATTTGAAATCTGTGTTTTTGTGAAGTTTGTAATTTGTAAAATCTTAAATCTGTAAAATCTGAAATCTGTGAAATCTGAAATTTGTGAAATCTTTAATCAGTGAAATCTGAAATCTGTAAAATCTCAAACTTGTAAAATTTTAAAGCTGCAAAATCTGAAAACTGAGTTTTGTGAAATCTGTAAGATCTGTGATATTTGAAACCTGTAAAATGCGAAATTTGTAAAATCTCAAATCTGTGAAATATGGATTTTGTGAAATCCGAAATCTCAGATCCGTGAAATCTGAAATCTGTGAAATTTGAAATCGGTGCAATCTCAAATGTGTAAAATCTGAAATCTGTGAAATTTAAAACCTGATTTTTGCTATTTCTTTATTTTTGAGACTTTCAGCCTCCTGGGCTGGATCGTCTCAGTAAAATCTGAAATCTGTGAAATCTTTTTTTTTTGTGGAATCTGAAATTTGTGAAATCTTTAATCTGTGAAGTTTGAAATTTGTAAAATCTGAAATCTGTATAGTCAGAAATATGAATCCGTTGTGAATGTGTCCATTTTTGAAACAGATTGTGTGGTGCTCTCAAAGTCAGTCAACATCCACCTATCCGGTGTGCCTGTATAGTCAGAAATATGAAATATATGAATTTTGTGAAATTTGTAATTTGTGAAATCTGAAATCTGTGAAATTCTAAATCGGAAACACCTGAGAGATCTGAAATCTGTAAAATCTGAAATTTGTGAAATCTTTAATCTGTGGAATCTGAAATCTGTAAAATCTCAAATTTGCAAAATCTGAGATATGTAATATCTGAAAACTGAAATTTTTGAAATCTGTTAGATCTGTGATATTTGAAGCCTGTAAAATGTGAAATTTGTAAAATCTCAAATCTGTGAAATAAGGATTTTGTGAAATCCGAAATCTGCGAAATCTGAACTCTGTGGTATCTGAGATCCGTGAAATCTGAAATCTGTGGGATTTGAAATCTGTGAATTATGAATTCTGTGAAATCTATGATGTGTAAATCTGATATCTGTGAAATCTTTAATTTGTGAAATCTGAAATCTGTGAAATCTTTAATCTGAGAAATCTGAAATCTGTAGAATGTGAATTTGTAAAATTTGAAATCTGAAATCTGTGAATTTTGTGAAATTTGTAATTTGTGAAATCTGCAATCTTTGAAATCTGTAATATCTGAAATCTGTAAAATCTGAAGTCTGATAGAATCTGAAATCTGAAATATGAGAAATATGAATACTTAAACTCTCAAGTTTTGAATTATTTTACGAACGAATTTTCAGCTTGGTGTGTATAGATGTGGTGGGCAAAAATATCGGGAAGGAATAAAAAATCTATTTCTTTCTGTTTTTTTTTTCAAAAATTTCGTGGACTAACATTAATTTTTGGCCAACTAATTCAATAGCAAATCCAATCAGCCTTATCAACCAGCTTTCATTTCATTTACATTTACATTTCAAAAATACTTTTCAGTCAACGGTTTTTGTTAATATTTTATCTTCATTATTACCTTATCTTTACCGATCTGACACAAGCAGTTCCTTCTTTATATCATATTCTGACTTCTATTCTATTTCAATAGCCTAATCAAAGTATCAAATTACCGTAATAGTTTCGTAGTCGTTTTCTCTGCACTTGACTGTAATAACGATCATTAGAATCGCAACATAATATAGTTGTTCTTCGAGGAACAAAATAAACAATATGTTAGACGCAGGAAAGAGCCATTTTTTAAAATTTCTATATAAAATTCTGACAGATTGAGGTCGCGTAAGGTTGTAGCGAAAAGAAAAAAAAATACCTCCATTTCGAGTGCAATCCTCGTCTCCTTCATCCCATCCCACTCGCGCACATCCGTTGTGAATGTGTCCATTTTTGAAAGAGATTGTGTGGTGCTCTCAAAGTCAGTCAACATCCACCTATCCGGTGTGCCTGGGTATCGACTTCAAATGAATTTCTCTGCTGAACTGCGAAGAGGCAAAGACAGTGAGGGCAAAAGTAAACAAATTTGACACCGAATTGCTCTGTGTGCGCTTCCTCCAGCTTCCTTCCGATGCTTTAATGTGAGTTTCAACATTTTCGGTCGGCTAGATGCAACATGTGTTTGGGTGTTTCACAGATTTGACTCTCCCTCGCCGCCTGTAGCACGAATCAGCATCAGATTTGTTTACAAAAAAGAACGAAACTACACTCTACCTTTACACCTAAGTGTAACGATTGGTGATTTTTCTTTCTTCGTCGACACACACTCGGAAAAGGAATGTCAATTTGAAAGTACATTGGCATCATGGTCTCTCTCTCTCTCGCTCTTCGAAGGTGTAAACATTGGATTGTGTTGTTTTTGGAATTTTATCACGTTCTTCGATTTTTCTTGTCTTGGGCAGCTGACTCTGACGACAACGATTTCATGTCATTAAGGATTGGCGGATCGCATCGGCTGGCATTCTATTTGTGGTCACGGCCGTGAGCCGCGTGATGTATGGATTAAATCGCGTTAATGCTTCACTGATGCTGAGATCCATGATCCACGCTCATGGTTCGAATACATACATTTAGCTGTAAACAATCGAATAACTTTAAGTGTGCTCAATCTGTACCCAGATCGCAAAGTTTAAGAGGCCCAATCGAAAACGATTTTCTTACCAGTCTTCTTAAAAAGGAATCTCGGAAGAAAATTCCGGAAAACGTTGATTGCTCTCTACAGTGTTATTTTGTTAATTACCTCATGCTGTCTCTCCCTGCTAATGTTGATTGTTTTTCCGATTCCCAACTTCATCATCGCCAAAGCGCAGCTGTGTGTAGAACTCAAGAAGTCAGATTTTTTTTCTCTCGAACTCGTTTTGAATCTTTGATGAGTGTAACATCCGCTGTTTTTGTGTCGAGAATGAAAGGTTTGCGATTGGGATTAAGGGAAGAACAAAAGAAATCGAAATGATGATTTGGGGCCAGATTTTTTTGTGTGTGTGCTCTCTTTCCATTTTCGCACATCCCATCCGGTGTGAAATTCTTTTTCTGACGGACGGGAAAGGTGAAAACAGAGTCAAGCGCTACTATCCCCCCCAACCGGTACGATTCAAGTTGTGATCCGAGTCCGCTGATGGGTTGATCAACTGTTCGAAATAAAAACAGTTGTTAAGCGAATCCATTAAAAACTGAAAATCGTTGTGGGAGTCTCGACAGACAAATGCACACCATTGCAAAAAAAAACAAGCGTTTCGGGTCGAAAAGGGGTATCCTCTATGATGCACAACTGCTGAAACCTAGCGATGGGATAGCGATCGACGGAGATGGACATCGGGAAGAACTTCCTTTTGTCGTCTCAGGTTATTCGTTGGTCAAATCGGTTCGAACCTGGTGCTGGTACACAAATGCGGTTTACAGAGCTGGGGGGTTTGGCCTACCCATCGATGGGAATCATAACGCGCTGCGGAGTCGTACGGGCACATGTTTGGATAAGCGTGCTGTAAAGCTGGGGATCAGCTTTCAGTTCGAAGTTGCGATGGCTCAAATTCATCATTATACCGAAAGTGGTGCTGGAAAAATTTCGAGTACGAAAAACAACGAACACGGGAGTGCCGCTGCTTTTCCACGGCTCGAGCGCATCCGGTTCGCTTTCCAACGGGGGCATCGTTGACGTGCGACGGATGTCTGATGCACAAGGATGCCTATTGGCTAGCCGTTTGATTTGCTTTGGTCCACCAAGGTACACATCCGCTGGCAGTATGGGCACGATGCTTGCGTGAATTGAGAGCACGAGAGGGTTTGGTATTCATCATCGGCAGGACATATGCATAAACACAGTGCTGATCCCAAAAGGAACGCGATAGCCAGCCTGTCCGGTGCAGATAGGATAAAAAGATAGGAAATATGTTTTTTTGCTCCCAAAACTGTTTGCTTTTCGATCCGAAGCTTTATCGAATCATCCTGAAACGATGTCTATTCTGATGGTGTTGTGTGTGAGTTTTTTTTTGTTTGTGGGAGATATTGCTGATGGGTTCGAGCTGCTGATTTCTTGTTTTCCGAACTTCACGTTGGGCCTTTTGTGAACCGGTGGCCTAGCGCGACGTACCAAGTTTGGTATTTGGTCGAAAACCGACCCAACAACCAGCCGGGGTTGTGATGCGTTTGAAACTATTAACTTTCGGTGTGTGTACTCTCTTCGCACCTCTCGATGGATCACTTGATCGGGTTCTATTTTTTGGAATATGTGTGCATAGAGCTGCGTTCAAATTGATAGAATGAGTAGAGAGGATTTCTGCTCACATATTTGTTTACAATAATGCGAACGGGACATATGCGATATTAAATTTAAATCTGTGCATTGGTGAATTGCATTTCTGTCCCACGACCTAAATTTCAGTTGCGGCTCTGACAAAATTTTTGTACCTTTGTGTGTATGAATTCATACAACAAGTGTAACAAATATTAATTAACTGAATCACACGCGTTTCATAAATATAAATTTTCTCAAAATAACACCTAAAAATAACAGAAAATGTCATGACTCTCAAATACTACTATAGCATTTGTATAATATACTAGCTGACCCGGCAAACTTCGTCCCGTCTAAAATTTGTTTTTTGTTATCAATTACTTCAAACATTCATGTTTTCTTTGAGCAATTTCATGAATCCAATCGCAGAACTGTTCATTGATTGATATTCTAATCGACCCCGTTGAATTTTGTATGGTAGCCCCCCCTTAGAGAGGGGGAAGGAGTGTCTATCCAATATAGAAACATTTATTGCACCCTAAAACCTCCACATGCCAAATTTGGGTTCGTTTGCTTGATTAATTCTCGAGTTATGAAGAAATTTGTGTTTCATTTGTATGGCAGCTCCCCCTTAGAGAGGGGAAAGGAGTGGGGATCCAATATAATAACATTTATTGCATCCTAAAACCTCTACATGCAAAATTTGATTCCATTTGCTTGATTAATTCTCGAGTAATGCATAAATCTGAGTTTCATTTGTATGGCAGCCCCCCCTCAGAGAGAGGGGAGCAGTGTCTATTCACAATGGAAACGTTTCGTGTCCCCTAAAACATTCGCACGACAAATTTGGCTCCATTTGCTTGATTACTATTGGTATTATGCAGAAATTTGTTTTTCATTTGTATGGCAACTCCCCCTTAGAGAAGGGGGGTGGAGTGTCTAACCACCGTAAACACATTTATTTTAACCTCAACATGCCAAATTTTGTTTCATTTGCTTGATAAATTCTCGAGTAAGGCAAAAATTTGTGTTTAATTTGTATGACAGCCCCCCCCCCTTAGAGAGAGGGGGGGGGGCTGTCAAACTATCACAAAAACCTTCCCCGGCCCCAAAAACCCCTACATACCAATTTTCATGTTGATCGGCTCAGTAGTTTCCGAGTCCATAAGAATCAGACAGACAGACTGAAATCCATTTTTATATATATATAGATATATTAGGGAGGCAATGGATGCATGTAAAAAAATTTCATCATCGAATTTCAGACACCGTCCATGTACATTTTGTTTATTGGCCAAAAAATGACCTGTGCAAAATATCAGCTTAATCGGTCTCAAAGCGCTCAAAGTTTTTGATTTTTTGATCCTCGAAAATCTTCCAAGGGGGGAGTAAAGGAAATTTGGAAAATCGAAGTTTTATTTTCGATGCCAAATGACTTAAAAATGCATTAAAGATCTGGTGTCATCTCGAAAAAAAAAATTTGGCAGAAAATCGACCTTTTGGGACTTAGCTTGAGAGGCAATGAAGGTATGGAAAAAAAAAATAATCATAGAATTTAAAGAACCGACCAAGTACATTTTGACCTGTGCAAAATTTCAGCTCAATCGAACATGATTTAGGGGTGCCTCAAAGTACACATAGTTTTGATTTAGTATTTTTTCAAACTAATACTTTTGTTCTCGTTATTATTGATTGTATTCGTTTCTTTATTGTTTTCATTGTCTCGGGACCAAGGGCGCTTATATTTTTTTCTGAAAAGCTGAGGATTTTTCACATAACATCTGTTGAAACCAAAGAGGCGTTTTTCTCGTTTTTAAGTAATGATTTTTTAAAGTTAACCGATGGTCCAGAAAATCAATTTTTCCAAAAATGACTTTGTCCATAAATTTATTACTTTTGAACCACTGGACCAATTCAGATGATCGGTATATCAAATTCAAGCTAATTAGCCAGTCTTTTTTGAAAAAATGGCACATTTGCAAATTAAGTGATTTCTAGTCGCATAGAAATATTGAACGAAGACTGAAAACATTTTAACTTGGAAAAATAATAAATTAAAAACGAAAAATAACACATCTCTGATTTTTGGATATGTTATGTAAAAAAACTTCAGCTTTCAAGAAAAAAATATAAAAAAATACAGCATCCTTGATCCCGAAACCATGTAAACTATAAAAAAAACCAATACAATAATTCATTACGAAATCAAAATCAATTTTTTTTTCGCAAGTCCAATATTTTTTAAAAAAGACTAGCTAATTGCCTTTTTTTCATGTGTCGATCATCTGAATCGGTTCAGTAGATCAAAAGTTATGAACTTTCGTGTTGGAAAAAAAAATTTTGGAACTTTCGATTAACTTTGAAAAATCATAACTCAAAAAAGAAAAAAACGCCTTTTTGGTTTTGTTATGTGAAAAACCCTCAGCTTTTCAGAAAAAATATAAGAAATATATAAAACATATATATAAATAAAAATAAAAAAGACAAGGTAATTGGCTTTAATTTGATATGTCGAACATCTGAATCGGTCTAGTAGTTCAAAAGTTATGAATTTTTGAAAAAAGTCATTTTTGGAAAAAAAAAAAGAGGAAAAAGTTGATTTTTCGGACTTCCCTAGAATGGAAATGGTCATCCCACTGAAAAAATGAAAAATACGGGTCTAATGTTTTGCGATAAAGAACAAAACTAGCACTTTTAACGAAAATCTGAGAACCACTATATCGGTTTGGCATGGGATGGCTGCATATTAGGGTGCCAATGAAAATGCTCATCTCGAATTTCAAAAAGTTACCAAAGTTTTTTTTTAAATACAAAAAATCACCGAAAATCGAGGTTTTTAAAAAAAAAGTTGATGCCAAATGTCTTAAAATTGCATTACTCATCGAAATTTACAGTTATCTCGAAATTTTTTGTTGCCCAAAAAAATGTTTTTTTTTGCACTTGGTCGTTTTTCCGCCTGAAAAATCGATTTTAGACAAATTTTTTTTTAGATAACTGTAAATCTCGACGAGTAATGCAATTTTAAGACATTTGGCATCAAAATTTTTTTTGAAAACCTTGATTTTCGGGTATTTTTCGTTTTTCAAAAAAACTCAAATTTTTACGTTTGTGGCACCAGTAAATGTAGTCAGAATGAGCTAATATTTTGCATAGGGTAAATTATCGTACAAATTAACACTTCGTATCAAGTTCCGAATGAGAAATCGAGATAACTATTTTTAATGGCACCCAAAGCCATACTTTTCGTTTCGTACTCCGAAAAAAAACTAAATGCCAGAATGAAGATTTTTGACAAAAATTTTTTTTTTCGGGATGACACAAGATCTCGACGTTACATGTAATTTTATGAAATTTGGCATCAAAATTTTTTTTTTCGAAAACCTCGATTTCCTTTACTTTACCATATATATATATATATATATATATATATATATATATATATATATATATATATATACATATTTATATATATACATATATATATATGTATATAACTATATATATATATATATATATATATATATATATATATATATATATATATATATATATATATATATATATATAAATATATATATATATATGATTTTGCAATATAAGATCAATGAAGAGAATGAGCGAGCGAAACAAGAGACACATTGCAAATAAGCACGCATTAAAACTTTTCGCATACTTTGCCACATACACGGCCCAGACCGAGATAGACATAGATTCACGTTAAGCTCTTCTTTTTACTCTTAGAAAACACTTCCTAAACTTCCTAAACTTCTTCTTTTAGCTATGTGGATAGCGTGGTCGTGTAAAACAGCATTGCAATTGCATTTCTGCCGGTCTCGGTTCGATCCCCGTTGACATCGTTTGGACTTTTTTTTGCAATCCCAAAAGAGATGAAAATAGAAAAAAAATCGATGTCCGCTTCCATACATACAAACATTTTGAAGCTTCTAAAACAGATGATTTTACTTGCTCATTTGTCCCTTCAGGACACGAAGCAGCATTTTTTTTTCTGCCGAAGATGAAATGTTTTCTGCCAACGTTAGTTTATTTTGGGAATACATGCAAAAATATGGAAGTGACATACATACATCGCAAATGCTTGCGAATTAGTTGGATAAAAATAAAAACCTCTACAGGGGAACTTCGATATAACGTACCCATTTTCAACGGATGAATTTCATGCCTACTCGTCTTAGAAGTTAATACCTACAAAATTTAAGTCAAAAATGAAATGTAGGAAGTTGTTTGAATTTTTATAAAAAATACAATTTTTTTTTAAATTCCCCTTAAAAATATTTTTGAAATTGAGATTCATTTTTCTCAAAAACGTTTTTTTTTTAATTCTCAGAAAAAATCACCATCTCAGATTGAATTGAAACATTGTGGATATAAATACATTGGTTATTTGAACACCTGTGCATACTTGAAATCCCCAAAAAGGAATTAGACTTTTTGAAAAGGGTCAGTTTTTTTTTCTTATTTTTTCACAAAAAAATCCAACTCAAACGCTGTTATACATAATTTAAGTCAAAAATGAAATGTAGGAAGTTGTTTAAATTTTCATAAAAAATACCATTTTTTTGAAATTCCCCTTAAAAAATATTTTAAAAATTGAGATTCATTTTTCTCAGAAACGGTTTTTTAATTCTCAAAAAAATAGTGTATAGGAGACTTTTTTTTTTTTTTTTTTTATCTTCGCTTATTTTTCGTCGGCCTATTTCCGCCACTTTAGTGCCAATCACCGACATCAGGGAGGCGACTCCACCTGTTCCTACCTATCAGACTCAACAACTCATGAGCCGGGCCAACTTCTTTTACTTCCGCTCCGAAGGAAGACGTAACCAGAGATTTTTCGCCTCAGAAAATCCCAACGACGCCAGCTGGGATTGAACCCAGGCCGATCGGATTGTGAGGCTGTTACGCTAACCATACAACCACTGGCGCCGTCTTATATAGGAGACTTGTTGGTAGTTGTATGGATTATTCATTAAGTTTTCGTTCAAAATTTAACAAAAAAATGATTTTGAGAAAAACGAATTTTGATTTCCAATTTTTTGTTTAAACTCGTTTGCCTTTTTTTCAATAAAACCTTGAACAATTTCTTATATTCCATTGTCTGACCAAAATTTTGTATTTCTTATAGTTTTTGAGTTGGGATTTTTCGAAAATTGTAAGTTTTTCTTACAATTGTTTGTTTCTAAAAAAAGAACTTGAAAACTTGACCCACAAAATTTTGCATAAAAAAATACACTAAAATTATAAAAATCACACTAAAAAAATCATATAAAAATTGAAATTAATTTTTCTTAAAAATATTTTTTCTAATTCAGAACGAAAATTATATGAATAGTCCAAAACCGAAGAAGAGCACCATTACAAGGAAAAAGTTTTAACGAGCTAGCGGTCATTTTATCTATTTATACTCAATCAAAAATTATAAAGATAAACATCATGAGAAAGGTTGGCTTCACATCCTAGTTCTGGTTTTTTTTCGTCATTATCTACTAACTCTACCCAAACAGCATCATAATAAAGTAATATGTTTCTGAGTTTTTTTTTGTATCATGCTTCGATACAACGTACAATTTTGATAGTGAAATGTACCTTATATCGAAGTTTCCCTGTGATGCCATACGAATATTCGATTCAATACGCTATTGGAGACGTCAAAAAAAATAGTTTTTTTTTTCTAACTTGAATAATCGAGTCTAAAATTGTATATAATCGAATCATATATAATTGAGTTCAAAATTGTGTTTCAAACATTCATTATTGAACTAATAGACCGATTGAGATGATCCGTCATATCAAATTGTAGGCAATGACATCATCTTCGAAAAATACTACATATGAAAAAAAAAATTATTTTCGTAATTGATTGTATTTTTTTTATTGTTTACATGGTTTAGAGACAAGGAGCACTTTACTTTTGATATTTTACATAACATATTGAAAAATCAGAGAGGCGCACTTGCATTTGCGAAAAAAAAAGAATTTTGCTTTTGTGATTATTGTTTGTATTTGTTTTTTATAGTTTACATGGCTTTGGGATAAAGGGCGCTGTATTTTCTATATTTTGCTTTTGAAAGCTGAGTTTTTTTTTACATTACAGGTCCATGAATCAGTCAGAGAGGTGTTTCTTTTTCGTTTTTGAGTCATGATTCGTCTGCGTCACCAGACTTGGCTCCTGCCGACTACCACCTATTGCATCGATGGGGCACACACTTGCTGATCAACGCTCTCTTCTTACGAACATGTGGGAAGTGACTACATGAATGTTCTAGTGAGGGACAGTTTATTTAACATGGCATTTACAAATTGCCATAGACATTGGACAAATGTATATCTATCGATGGATAATACTCTGAATGAAGTAGAGTTTTCCATTCGAGTGCAATAAACATGTTTTTTCTACAAAAAAATCCACAGCGTCTCGTTAACAACAGTTAAAAATAAGTAAAAATTGAGCATGTAACGAAATAATGAAGAATTTCAAAAGCTTCTAACTCGATTATTGGTTGATAGAAAGACAGAATGCATTCTCAGAATATGCACAAAGCAAGCTCAGTGCAGGGCATACGAGATATTAGCCAAGGTTCTTCCCTCACTCCAAGCGTAAGCATAGAAGAAATTTCATTTGCGATTTGCATTCAGAGGCGAATGAACTTATAAGAGAAATACATCATGTGGGCTAGAATAAGTGACTTAACAATAACAACGAAGGCATTGAGTACCAATAGAACAATATGTAAATGAACAGAATTAGATTTTATTGAACAAAATTTTGTCAACACGAATGTAGCACTTATTAGAACTAGAGGGAAGGAAACATTTCGACAAAAATAGATTAAGATTTTCGTCATATTGCGGAGACAGTTGATATGATTATTTTTGTGTTATTTATAGCACAACAGCCCGATATTTCTTGCAGAGCAGAGCAGTTGTATGAATGAATCGATCTCTATCTCGCTGATGTTGTGTGGACGTAGTTATTCTATAGCATCACAAAGACGGTCATTTGAGGGCCCTGAGTTTTGAACTCACGATCGGTCGCTTAAGAAGCGAACGCGCAACCAATGTGGCGACGAAGACCCCCTTTATATTCGTATTGATTTTATTTATTTCCATACCATTCCGTTGTTTCTATCAAAGAGGGTTTGAACTAGAAATTTGTTTCGCTTCCGAAACGTTAAAAAAACGAAAACGAAAATCACAATCTATTTTTGGGAATTTCGGGTAACGTGGCATTCTGGTAATTATTACATTCGGGTGAATGTTTGTGGATGTGTTGTGGGAGAGAGATATTTGAAAAAACTTTATAGAACGGATCATATTTATCCCAAATATGTTGTGCTTCTTCAGTTTTGTATCATTGGATTATTTTTGTTATTATTTTTACTTTATGAATTATATCAATAGAATGAACTTAAAAACAATTCGAGAAACGAAGAAACTGGAGAATACATGTGCACTAAATAGAAAGACACCCGACACAATGCTTTCGAGTGCTATTGAGGAGGATTTTCGCTATGCGGACCTTGACAATGTTTCGTTTTCCTTCGGTCGGTGCAGAACTCTAAACACTTCACCTGAAGTGTCTTCCAACAAATGTAAGAAATCTCTACTCAGTGGCACCATCACACAGCGTTGCCTAGTTGTTATTGCGACTATCTTTGTCCTGATAAATTTTGTATACAACAAATCTGCTCCATATCTTATTTTTTCATCTCAAAACCTTGGAAGGACCAAATGGCAAAACGCAACCATACGCACGTCTGGTCCAATATCCTCGGAGTCTCGGTTAATGGTTCTTTTTTGGCTTTGTTCTACTCCACACCATCGTCCGCCGTTCATACAGGACGACAGGACAGCCCTTCGGAGGCAGGTAACAGCCTCCCAGGTACAAACTTCTTGACGGTGTTGTTTTTTATTGTCGTGTCCTCATTCATCATCATCCTCTTGCACCGACTTGCGTTCTATCACGAGACGGCGAGCAATACCTTACGGTATGGTTTTTTTTTCTCCACTTTATCTTCTTTTCATGTCTAATTAAATAGAAACAAGGGACCCTCGTCCCTCTGCGTGCCCTCCCTCGCTTTCGTCGGTGTTGAATTTCATCTCTCTTACACGGATCAACCTATTGTTATCTCGTCATTACGCGACCATCTTTGTTCTTTGCGGTTCGTAAGTTTGGATTTTTCGTTTTTCGAATCGCATGATCGTTGGAGCTGATGGTGTTTTGCAGTTGCCAGCGTTCGAAGAAGCTACACATGCGGAAAATCATTCACCATCCATTCCAAGGATTCGTTACACTGCTAATGATAAACAATTTCAGTGGTTTAGATTCCACTGGCATATGTTTCTAAAAATATTTAATATTTTCAATAGTTCTGCAACAATACTGAGTTATTCGTTTCAGAACACAATTTGTTCTCAACCTGATCAAAATTTACTACATTAAGAAAAAATCCAGAATTCAAAAAAATCATAATAAATACAAAAAGTCTTTCTACTCCCGCTCCATATCCTTAAGCCGCATCAATACCACTTCGATTTCCGTCAGCAAGCGTAGCTTGATGTCTCTTTTCATTTGCCGTATTTCATCAACGTTCCTTATTCGCGGGACCACCCCCGAGCCATCCCCGCCAGGATGCATCGATACCACGTTTCCCACGTCGTTTCCTCCCTGCGTCACCACCACATTCTGCCGCGATTGCAGCTCACCAATGGTTTGGTTGATGAGGGCGATCATGTTGCTCTTCAGTTCCGACAGCGACCCAACAGACTCTTGGGAGGTTCGAGAATTCAAACAACCGGAGGATGGGATAGCAAACGTTGTGCTTGACCCTGGCTGGGAAGTCCTCGTTTCGGTGCATTCCGTGAAACTAACCATCCGGACGGGTTCGTCTTCCACAATCGATGCGTTGCTTTCAGTGGCGTCTTCCAGAGCGTAATTATGAACTGAGCTGGATTTCTCGGCATGGTTCGGCGTATTTGATGGTTCCATGGTTTCACGGAAGCCGTTCACGAACTTGTTGAGAAAATTTGTGGTAGTTGTCGTTTCAACAAGGTCTGAATCCAACTTTGTTCCACATTCGATGGACGCATCCGCTTTTTCCGTATTTTGATCTACCAAACCATCTCGTTTATGATCCTAGCCAAATCAGAGTAAGATCGTTAGCAAGAGCCGGGACGCGTCATTACAACTCCAGAAATACCTCCTGCGTTAGGCTTCTGGTGTATTCCGAACGGGGGATCACAAACTTCTTGCCTTTGTAGCATACTCGTATTCGGTCATCTTTGTCTTCCACTGTGTTCCGAGGTGGTGGCTTGCGATTCATGGCGTTTGAAAGTGCAAACCGTTCAAACTACTGATTCTCGACGTCTGTCTGAAAAAAGGAACGCGGTTGTTGAGTTGAAGAAAACGTAACCAAGGGCACCAAATGTCTAACTCAAAGTCTACTAATTGTACAGAAATTAGATTGAAAAAAATATAGGGACTACGGGACTACGAGGACTACGGAATCATTGATACATGAAAATATTTTTAAAAAACATCGAAAATTTATAAATAACTATTTAGTGGAACGTCACCAGCCCTGGAAAGGACATGTGTCATATTTTACCAATTACTTCGCCAATGTATTAGAATATATATATACAGTCGTTCCATGCCAAACCGATATAGTGGTTCTCAGATTTTCGACTTAGGGTCCATTAGGGTTGTCCGAAAAATCAATGTTTCCCACTTTTTTCCAAAAATGATTTCTTTTGGAAAATTTATAACTTTTGAGCTACTGGACCGATTCAGATGATCGATATATTAAACTGAAGCCAATTAGCTTTTTTTTTGTAACTTTTGGAAAAATATTATTCTTGCAAAAAAAATTTAATTTTGTTGTAGTAGTTTTTGTTTGTATTAGTTTTTAGTTGTTTTCATGACTTTAGAATAGAGGGCGCTATATCTATATATATGAAAATGGATTTCTGTCTGTCTGTCTGAATCCGACAGATTCTTATGGACTCGGAGACTACTGAACCGGTCGACATGAAAATTGGTATGTAGGGGTTTTGGGGCCGGGGAAGGTTTTCGTGATAGTTTGAGACCCCTCCCCCACTCTAAGGGGGGGCTGCCACACAAATGAAACACAAATTTCTGAATTTCTCGAGAATCAATCAAGCAAATGCCGTGTGGAGGTTTTAGGGTGCAATAAATGATTCTATGGTGGTTAGATACTCTCTTAGGGGGGGCTGCAATACAAATGAAACACACATTTTTGCATTATTCGAGAACTAATCAAGGGAAACTTTAGGGTGCAATAAATGTTTCTATGGTGGTTAGACACCTCTACCCCCTCTCTTAGGGGGGGCTGCCATACAAATGAAGCACAAATTTCTGCATTACTCGAGAATTAATTGAGCAAATGAAACCAAATTAGGCATATGGAGGTTTAAGGGTGCAATAAATAATTCGATGGTGGTTAGACACTCCACCCCCCTCTCTAAGGGGGGCTGCCATACAAATGAAACACAAATGTCTGCATTACTCGCGAATTAATCAAGCAAATGAAACCAAATTAGGCATATGGAAGTTTAAGGGTGCAGTGAATGATTCTATGGTGGTTAGCTAATTTTAAAGGGTAGATTAGAAGATCAATCAATGAATAATTCTGCGATTGGACCCATGAACAGCGCTTAGTAAGAAAACGTGGATGTGATAGCGAAAAATAAATTTCGGGCGGGACAAAATTTTCATGAAAGCTGAGGTTTTTACATAATATAACCAAAATCAGAGATGTGGTTCCAAAATCATTTTTTCCCCTTTTTTCTAAATACATTTTTTTTTTAAATTGTAACTTTTTAAATACTGAACCGATTTAGATAATCGACCTATAACATTGAAGCCAATGAGATATTTCTCTTAGAAAAAAAAATTACACTAGCGAAAAAATCGAATTCTAGTCGTGTTGATCTAGTCTGTTCTCAAAGGAATATTGAACAAAGACTGAAAGCAAGATAATTTTGAAAAATCATAATTCAAAAACGAAGAGAAACACATCTCTGATTTTTGGATATGTTATGTAAAAAAATCATCAGCTTGAAAGAAAAAATATTTTTAAAAATATAGTGCTCTCTATCTTTAACCATGTAAAATATGAAAAACAAATACAGTCAACTCTCCCTAACTCGATATCCAAGGGACCATCGAGTTAGGGAGGTATCGAGATACAGAACATTTTTTCATATTTTTTTTATGCCACAAATTGCAAATATATGATGTTGGGGTAAGTGTCCCAATATTAGGGCTTAAAAATATGACCCAATTAGGAATAAACCAATTATGGTACATGGGGTTTACTATAATTGGTACCATTGCGTATACAGGATATTACTATAATTGATTTGTTTTTGTGCATTAGTACATTTACCCTATATGTACTAATGCGCATGTACTATTATACATTCTTTTCTCAAATTTTAATATAAATTTAAAATACATAGGATGTTTGTTTAGTAGGCCAATTTTATTGTAAAATGGGATTGGAAATGGAAAAGGAACTAGGTTAACAAAGAAAATATTAATTATGTATATAATTCAAACTAAATTGTAACGATCACGCAGGAACTGTTCAATCGCAAAGAAATGTTCAAATAGTTTCACGGGAACATTTTCAGTTGATTGCAATATTTCGGACATATTCTATTTAACGTTCGAAGGTGTAATTGCAAAACAATCAGCTGAAACTTCCTGAACCTCCTCTAACTCCATAGGACTACTATTTTCAACGTTTTTTTCAGCTTCTTCAACACTTTCCAGTATATCGGTATCAGTCATTAGATCACAGCAAATCTCGTTTTGATCCATTTCGCAATATTCATCAAATGACGATGAACTATCGAATGGTACTGCACTGTCGACAGCAGCAAGCTCACGACGCATTAATTCTGCCAGCGGAATATCATCATCATCATTTATGGAAAATCCGGTTTTCCTGAAGCAATTTTGAACAGTCTCAGATTTAACCTTGTTTATCCAAGAGCGTGAAAGTAATTCAATTGCATCCAATACCGATATATCTGAAGGGTCCTAGAGTATATTTGAATACAGTATGAGTGCTGAATAACATGAATGTAAAAAGGAAAAAAATACCGTTGTATCCTCCATCTCTAGCAGTCTTCGTTTTACTAATTCATGGCGATAGTACTGTTTCAGGTTCCTGATTATGCCCAAGTCCAGCGGCTGAACTACTGAAGTAGAGTTTGGTGGAAAAAACTGCAAATTTATCGATTTAAGCTTTGGTTGGAGAGATTTTGGGTGCGCTGTACAATTATCAACGAACATGACCACCTTTGAGGAGAAAGAGATATAAGTATGATACATTCCCATTACACATAATTCCCGAATCAATACCTTTCTATTTTCTTTGGAAAATCTTTCGTCAAGTTGCATAATCCATTTCTCAAAAAGAATAGAGGTCATCCAGGGGTTGGTGTTACTCTCGTATATCACTGGTAATGATTTCTTCTTTTTGAAACACCGTGGGTTTTTACTCTTTCCAATGACCAGCAATGGTAGTTTATCGCTTCCGTCCATGTTGGTTGCACACATGACTGTCAGACGTTGTTTCGAATATTTTCCTCCGTGGCAAGTTCCTGATCGAAATGCAAATGTTTTGTCTGGCAAACATTTGTAGAAAAGTCCTGTTTCGTCTGCATTGTAGATATCACGTGCATCATACTCGGCGATTATACTGGGTAGGGTTTGCGAAATCCAGTTGTCCGTTACACTGAGATCTACACTGGCACTCTCGCCACATAGCTTCCGAAATGTCATCTTTTGCCGTTTTAAAAATTTACTTAGCCATCCAGAACTTCCTTTAAAATTGGGAATTCCCAGTTTCTGGACAAATTCGCAAGCCTTCTCCCGAAGAATAGAACCTGAGAGAGGTAAATTATTCTCTCTGGCTTGATTGACAAAAATTTCCATTGACCGTTCCAGCTTCTCGTTCCCAACCAACCTTATACGCTTTTTGTCCACATTCAATTTTCCCATCCGATGCCATTTTTCCTTTTGCTTGAATAGTGTTGACACCGTACTTTGTGCAATACTGAAATCTTTTGCAACTTCAGACACCTTTCGCCCATACTTTCCGACCTGCTCGATGATGCTCAAACGTTGCGCTATGGTTAGCGTTTTAATCGTTCGCTTGAAAGGTTTTCCCTGGTTTTCCATACTTGAAAAAAAATCCTTGATAATACGAACACTTCGTCTTCACTTTCAAGAGCAATTGAAATGACAGCTAGAAACGCACAAAAACAAGTACGCGAAAATCAATCGAGTTAGCGAGGTAAAAATCCATGGAAAAATGAAACAAAGCCCATCGAGTAAGAGAGGCATCGAGTAAGGGAGGTATCGAGTTAGGGAGAGAAGAATGTTTGTGAAATCGAAGGTGCCATGAAATCCATCGAGTTAGGGAAAATATCGAGATACAGAACATCGAGTTAGGGAGAGTTGACTGTACAATCAATAATAAAGAAAATATCACCCATGAGATAGGAATAATCTTACACCTAAAAATGGCTAATGTGTAATATACAATATGAGAAAAAATGTACACTATAAAGTTATGATTTTTCTTAAAAAATGATTTTTAAAAAAAGGAGAAATAATTGATTTTTTGGTCATTTGGTCATTTTGAAAAATCATAACTTAAGAACGATAATAATCACATATCTGGGTATGATATGTAAAAAAACCTCATCTTTAAGGAAAAAAATATAAAAACATTGCGCCCTCTAGTCCAAAACCATGTAAACAAACAAAATATTTAAGAATGTAGCGCCCTCTATCTTTAACCGAGTGAACTAGAAAAAACAAATACAATTAATAATTTTTGTTTCGTAAGTTTGAGATTTTTAAAGATTGTTTCTATCCCATAGGCATTTATTTGATATGTCAATTATCTGAATCGGTTCAGTAGTTCATAAATTATGAATTTTTGTGGTGGAAAAAAGAGGAAAAATTTTCGAACCATTGGTTAACCTTGAAAAATCATAATTCTAGAACAAAAAACAAAGCCTCTTTGATTTTTGGATATGCTATTACATTACAAAACCTCAGCTCTCAAGAAAAAAATATAGCACCCTCTAGTCCAGAGCCATTTAAACAGCAAAAACAAATACAAGCAATAATTACAAAAAACAAAACCAAAATTTTCTGCCAGTAAAATATTTTTCCAAGTAAGACTAGCTAATTGGCTTTAATTTGATATGTTGATCCAGAAGATCGGTAGAGTAGTTCAAATGATATGAATTATTGGAAAACGTTATTTTTCAAGAAAGGGGGAAAAGTTGTTACTATTAATATTACTATTACTATTACTATTACTATTACTATTACTATTACTATTACTATTACTATTACTATTACTATTACTATTACTATTACTATTACTATTACTATTACTATTACTATTACTATTACTATTACTATTACTATTACTATTACTATTACTATTACTATTACTATTACTATTACTATTACTATTACTATTACTATTACTATTACTATTACTATTACTATTACTAATACTATTACTATTACTATTACTATTACTATTACTATTACTATTACTAATACTATTACTATTACTATTACTATTACTATTACTGTTACTATTACTATTACTATTACTATTACTATTACTATTACTATTACTATTACTATTACTATTACTATTACTATTACTATTACTATTACTATTACTATTACTATTACTATTACTATTACTATTACTATTACTATTACTATTACTATTACTATTACTATTACTATTACTATTACTATTACTATTACTATTACTATTACTATTACTATTACTATTACTATTACTATTACTATTACTATTACTATTACTATTACTATTACTATTACTATTACTATTACTATTACTATTACTATTACTATTACTATTACTATTACTATTACTATTACTATTACTATTACTATTACTATTACTATTACTATTACTATTACTATTACTAATACTATTACTATTACTATTACTATTACTATTACTATTACTATTACTATTACTATTACTATTACTATTACTATTACTATTACTATTACTATTACTATTACTAATACTATTACTATTACTATTACTATTACTATTACTGTTACTATTACTATTACTATTACTATTACTATTACTATTACTATTACTATTACTATTACTATTACTATTACTATTACTATTACTATTACTATTACTATTACTATTACTATTACTATTACTATTACTATTACTATTACTATTACTATTACTATTACTATTACTATTACTATTACTATTACTATTACTATTACTATTACTATTACTATTACTATTACTATTACTATTACTATTACTATTACTATTACTATTACTATTACTATTACTATTACTATTACTATTACTATTACTATTACTATTACTATTACTATTACTATTACTATTACTATTACTATTACTATTACTATTACTATTACTATTACTATTACTACTACTATTACTATTACTATTACTGTTACTATTACTATTACTATTACTATTACTATTACTATTACTATTACTATTACTATTACTATTATTAACTTATTTTTATATTACCATCATTTTTCGAATCATTACATGGGAGAGGTGAAGAACTGAAGTAATTCTGGCAAACGAGAATTTGAGGCGCACAACCATATCATATCAGCATAATAAATTGTCAACCAACTTAACATGTTCCTTTTTTTCTCCTATTACAGGTAAGGTGCACCATAGCATTATCCAGCATCGGAGAGCTCAAATTCGTTGATGAAGTAATGACATAGGAGGACATTCTGCTAACTTCCAGCAAATGAACAACAACTAAGGATGAGCCGTTGATACACTCCGCAGCAATATGAGGATTCAAAGCAGTACTGATCAAGGCTCGAAATATTCGAAGATGACAAATTAAATCGACTCTCCTCGTAGTAGCTTTGCTTCGACTAGCACTACTGCGGCATTCGCCGTCATTATGATTTGAATTGACTAGAAAATGAATTGACGAGCGTAACGCTTTCGTTTTCGAAAATTTGATTTTACACTCCGGTATAAAAATGAAAGACGTAGTCCTACGTCAAAAAGTAGTTATGCCAATCATGGACGGTTTATTGTCTTCTCACCGTGAACTCAAACCAACGAACTTAGACAGTTATCAGGTATGCCATAAAGGTCTTCGCGTTAGTATTAGTGAATAACGTGCAAAATAGCGTGCAGTTTTGGAGGAATTAAAAAAAAAGTTATTTGAGCAGATTTTCAAATCAACACCGTTTTTTACGAGGATATTCAAATTAATGCAGTTTTCACTGCGTGAAATTTTCAAATTAACACGTTTTTTTAATGGATTTTCGAATTGACGCTGATTTTTATTACACGAATTTTAGAAATAAAGCGGTCATGCGGAATTAAGGCGGTTTTTTTACGATGATATTTGATTTAATGCAGTTTTTATTACGCGCATTTTTCAATTAACGCGGTATTTTTTTTTATTACCAAGACAAAATTCATTCTTTTTCGCAAGTTTAATTTGATGTGTCATTCATTTGAATCAGTCCAGTAGTTCGAAACTTATGAACTTTTGTGGTGAAAAAAATGGGAAAAATTGATTTTTTCGGACCACAGGTTGAAAAATTTGAAAATTCAAAAAAAAATCATAATTCAATTTGTTCTTTGAAAAATCATAATTCAAGAACAAAAGTTAAGCCTCTTTGATTTTTGGATATGTTATGTAAAAAAAACCTCAGCTTGTGAGAAAAAATTAAAAAAAATTAACGATGATATTTGAATAAATGCATTTTTTATTACGCGTATTTTTTAATTAATGTGGATTTTCGAATCAACGCGGTTATTTTTTTCGCGGATTTTCGAATTCAAGTGGTCATTTTTCACGCATATTTTCAGATCGACGCGGTTTTTACGCAGATATTCAAATTAATGCAGTTTTTCACGCGTATTTTTGAATTAACGCTTTTTTTACGTGGATTTTCAAAATAATGCGTTTTTGAGCGGTTTTTTACGCGGATTTTTCGAATTGAGGGCTTTTTTTTACGAGATACGTATCCCCCGCGTTAAAAAAATATGGGTACATTTCAGTCGCTGTGTGTGGTTTCTCTCATTTGTATCTATTATTGAACCTTGGCTGCGCCTTATCATTGCGTAAAACCGCACGGGAGAACCGCCTAGCGTTTTTCCGCTTACTGTGGGAAGCACCGATGAGCGGATACTGTGCAGAGTTGCCAACCTTCCAGTTTATCCTGGATATTGCCAGTTTTTTTAGGCAGAGCTTCAGTTTTCTTTGATTTTTCACAATTGCATCCAGGTTTTTAATTTTTTTTGTCATTTTCAAGAATTCGCTTCCCAAAATTGTATTCTTTTCCCCCTTTCATGAGAATCTCTGCGGTTATTTTTGTTACGTTTTGTTTACGATTTTTCCCGGACACGATCTATCTATCCACTATAGGACCATAGTGTGATCGAATGTTTTCCCAATTATTATGCTTCCCTTTTATTGACATTCGTTAGTTCTAGAAAGCGCATTTAGCCTTTCTACAAAGTCTTCCAAATATTTGAGATCGAAATGATATTCAGGGTATCGATAATAAATTTAGGGAAATCCGAATCCTTGATTTTGCTGACTTAACTGTAAAGGAAAACAAGAATGTATCTTTACTTTGGGGAAATTTTTTTTCCCTAAAAAGGACACAATGTTTGATCTTCCCAAAATAAGAAAAAATATCACAACAAGTCTGATTCTGTCGCATTGCTAAGCAACCGTTGAACGGTTTTTTTAGTACAAACTAAAAAGTATAACAAGAACAAAAACTAAACGAGGAATTCCAACTTCCAAAAATTATGTAGACATGCACGAAGAAAAGTGAGGGTTAGTTAGAATGACATAAAATGCAAAACAAGAGCATAATATTAAAATGTATTATCACAAACAGAATAACCAAAATTGAAAATGCCACACACTGACACAGTCATTGTATATCGTAATGTTTATTGCTAATATAAACTAAATTGAGAAAAACAGAAAAATTCTTTCCTGCTTTTTCCAGTTTTTTTTTCGAATTTTTCCAACTATTTCAAAATTTTGGTTGGCATCACTGCTACTGCGTAGACAGTAATGGATGTCCGACTGGTCAAAGAAAACTAAACACTGAACATTTCGCGCGTTCGCCTTATGCTCCGATTGACCAAAAATTTCTTTGCCCAAATTTTTACGATTGGCTTTTGCAATCAAGACTGGGTGAAACGCAAATAAAAACAGAGACACGACGACGGATTGTGAATGAAATATGTTATTTTTGGTTCACGGAAGAAAAACAAAACGACCGGAAAGAGAGTCTATGGAGTGAATAAACGACTAAATAGGCTCCCTCATTGACGAATTCGATTGGCACGGAATGGTGACTCGAATGTGCTCCAAATATATCCCAAAATTTCGGGTCACGTCATTTTTGTCTTTCAAATTTTTACACGAACAAAATTATCAATGTTTTCCATAATTGGAACACGCGATAGTCCTCCGAACAGAAGGCAATCAATGGATCGAGTTTATGTCGTCTTCCATGTGCCAAAGTGCATCACACAACTAAAATTAAGATTGGAATGCGAGGGCTCATGATGATTGCCATGATGACGGTCGAAAAAAAACCCTCTGCCCATATCTCGCACAGCAGCCCTCAAAGCACTCAAAGTGTGCTGCCAACTTTCATCGCCATCGCGGGTTCGGTGGTGTTCAGTCACGGGATGCATCAACACACGAGATTCGAGATCTGTGCTTGGAACTGGTCCCGGCAAGGTTCGGTTTTGGGTGCGACCAGTTTCTTTTAAAAATGGCGGCCTGCTGTCGCCTCGGACTGGTTTTCATCCCAGCATATAAGGTGGCGGCATGATGCTGTTGACATTAACCGCGCGAAGGTAAGAAGCTGAACGCTCGCGCTCGAAAGTGGGCCATGTAAATAACGTTAATTTGATAAGTTCGCTGAAAGTTAAATTTGGCCGTAGCGTTTCTGGTTCTGTTAGTGCAGGAAGTTATTTATTAGTTTCAAGCAATTATTTGACATAGTTCCGGGACAGTATTTTCTTCAATTTACCATATGTGCTTAGACCACAAAACATAACACGCAGAGCATAATATTATATGTGTGTGATATTTTTTGCTCTTTGCTTTGCGAACAGATTTTTCGACAGACAACAGGTGCAGACCAAATCTGAAACCGTCAGTGTTCGGTTGATTGGGTCGCTGCTGCAAACCAGAATGACAGGTGAAAATTTTGACAAAAAACTGCACAGCGAAACAAGCACATGTAGGTCTTCTTGTGCTGCGAAACCACAGCAGAATTTTGATTGGAAGCATGAAGCGATGAATTCGAAAATTGGCTTAAACTTGAACTGCAGTTCGATGCTACTGCGGTATAGAAAGTATTATGATATTTGAAACATCATTTTTTGCTGGTAATATTCGACAGTTTTTTAGGAGTTTCAGTATTTCTCACAAACGCTGTAACTGTCTGATTTATCAAATGGTTTGCATGTCTAGTCTTAGATATTTGTCTTGCCATGGTAAAAAAATCAAAAAGATTTGATTCGCTGATTTTTTTTCTTGTTGATTTCGATTATGTTATTGTTTATCTGTACCTTATCCATTTCATTTATTTGAGTTTTATTTCACTTATAGTTTAAAGTATTTTAAATTCCTTCATATTTGATGGACATATTGTGCAAATTTTGTCGAAATTTGAGTGAAACTTTGAGAAAATTGAAATGGAATTTGAATTTTGGATGGAATATAACACTCTGAGTGATCCGTTAGAAGGAACAATTTGGGAGACGATTTATCCGTTTAGAGATTTATCTAAACGGATAAATCAGCAACGATTAGGTCTGAAAAGACAATATCACCGAAAAACGGTGCGAAATTTTGGGTTTTACTTTCCTGATTTTGTCTGAAATTAAATCTCGATATCTCGAAGTCTCGAGATGTTAATTGAAAAATCAAAGTCGTAAAATCAACAAATCAACAAATCAACAAAATCTTAAAAAATCTCACAAATTACAAAAATTTTAAAAATTTAAATTTATTTTTATTTTTTAATTTTAAAATCTCAAAAATTACTAGAATCTTGAAGATACAGAATATTTTGAAGATATCAAAGATGTCGAAATTCTCGTAATCTGAAATCGAAAACTTGAAAAAATATATTTTAAAATCGAAAAATCGAAAAAATAAAAAAATAAATCAAAAATTTCATAACATCCATTGGTGGATCACGCCATTAAGGATAATGGCGGTTCCTTCAGCCAGGAGGCCTGGATGATGATAGCTCAGGATTTTGGATTGTGGCTTGTTGGAGAAATAAACACACTCCGGAATAACTACTCAACACTTGATTTATTCGCGATATTGCTCAGTTAAGGGTAGGAAACAGAATGGCAAATATTGTATTGGTAGAGATCGATTAGTATGCTGTGTTTGTTTGTATGCGTTCGGCTCTCGTTATACTGTGCATTGGGTTATGTGTTGGTTGTGATTGTGGTTGTGGAAGGATGGAGAGGCTTGGATGTGAAAAAAGGACTGAAAATTTGGAAGGGAAACTACCTTTTTGACACTTGTTCCTCTTTCGCGCGGTTGGTCGCGAACATCCATATTCATCCAGAAATCAAACCAAACCTCAAAAAATGTAAACAAAAAAAATCAAAAATCGGAAATCTTGGAAATCTTGAAAATCTACAACATCTTGAGAACTTACCAAAAAATTACAATCTCTAAAATCATAAAAAACGCAGAAATCTGAAAAATCTTAAAAATCTTATAAAACTTGAAAATCTTGAAAAATTTGAAAATCTTGAAAAATTTGAAAATCTTGAAAATCTAAAGAATCTTAAAACTCTAAAAATTTAAGTTTCAAAAATAAAAAAAAAAATCAATAATATCAAAATTTCTCTGAAATTTTAAAAATGTCAAAAAATACAAAAAGGTCGAAAATCTTCAATTAAAAATCTTAAAAATTCACGAAAATTTTCAAAATTTATAATATCTCAAAAATCACAATAATCACGAAATCCTTGAAATCTGAAATTTGAAAAAAGGAAAAGAAAAGAAATAGGAAAACCAAACAATAAAAAATACAAAAATAAAAAAAAAATCAAAAATTCTGAAATCCAACAACCTCAAAAAAAATCAGATATCCAATAACACGTAAAGTCTAAACATTGGAAAACTTAAAAATTAAAAAATCGAAAAATGCTGAAATTGAAAAATCCAAAAGCCTCAAGAAGATCTCAAGAAAACTTAAGAACCTAAAATTCAGAAAATCTCTCAAATCGTGAATAGCTCATATATCTTGAAAATTCTCTATCTCTAAAACCATGAAAAACGCAGAAATCTTAAAAATCTTAAAAAAACTTAAAAATCATAAAAATCTTTAAAATTTCAAAAATCTTAAAACTCTAAAAACTTTAAAAGTTTCAAAAATTTCGTAAATAGAATTTATGACCTCGTTTTTTTTCTAAAATCTTGAAATTGTAAGAAAACCACAAAAATTTCAGAGATCTTCAAAATTTATAAAAATCTTAAAAATTCACGAAATTTTCCAAAATTTATAAAATCTCAGAAATCACAGTAATCATCCTCGAAATCTAAATCTTAAAAGAAGGAAAAGAAAAAAAGTCGGATAATCAAAAAATAAAAAAAAAACGAAAATTCAGAAATCCAAAAACCCTCAAAATTAAAAAATCCAGATATCCCAAAAAAACTTAAATCAAATTGGAAAACAAAAAAAATAAAATCTGAATATCCTTAAATTTATCCGAAAATCCACGAATCCTCTGGATCTCAAAAAACTTCAAGATCATAGGATAATACAAATCTTCAGAATCTCGAAAATATGAAAATCTTGAGAATCTACGAAAATTTCGAAAACCTAAAAAACACGAATGTCTTGAAAATGTTTGTTTTTTTTTAAATCTTGAATCTACAAAAAAAAACTTAAAATCGCTGAAATCTGGAAAATAATTTTTTTTAAAATCTTCAAAAACTCAAAAATCTTGAAAAAACTGCATTGAATGAATTAAAATATTGAAAAAAAAAGAAACTCGAAAACTCGAAAATTTAGAAAATCTTGATAAACTAGAAAAATAATAAACTAGATAAACTAGAAAACACAAAAATCCTCAAAATCTACAACAAATGAAAAAATAAATAAAAATAAAAAACCAAAAGTGAAAAAAATAATGAAATTTTAAAAAAATCTTCAAATTGAAAAATTGCAGAAATAAGATTCTTATATTTAGAATTTTTTGAATTTTTGAATTTTATGATTTTTTAGTTCTCTGTTTTGTGATTTTGTGCTTTCCTATTCATTTTGATTTTGTCTTTTAGAACTTTGTTCATTTATTTCTTGTTTTTTGTTTTATTTTCATTATTTAATTTTTGAATTTTTAAATTTAGAATTTTTGATTTTTATTTTTTTTGATTTTGTGATTTTTAATTGAAAGTTTTAGATCTTTTGATTTCAAATTTTGATGATTTTATGAATCTTTGATTCTTGTTTTTTCATTCATTATGTTATTTGATCTTTGAATTTTTAAATTTTTGGAATGTTAGATAACGGGAATCGAAAAATCGAATAGTCGAACAAATAAAAACTCGAAACCTTCCAGGTTTCAGAAAATCAATGTTCAAAAGCTCTAAAATATATAAAATCTAAAAAATATTTAAAACCAAAAATTAAAAATCAGAAGAAAAAATCTCAAAAATCTGAAAAATAAAATTGAGACTATGAATTAGTTTTCGGGTTTAAATCCTGAGTTGGAATGCAGAACAATGATTTCAAATTCGAGAAGCCAGAGATCAAATAAGATTAGCAGATAAGAGTCCGATTAACGAATTTCAGATTTGATTGAGACATTTCGAATTGTGTAGTGAAAACTATTTTTCAAAGCTCCTGGTGAAATTTAGTACGATTTTGTTATGCGATTTTTTGTGCGGTCCCTATCCTTCGTATAAAAACAGGTTTGCCTGTGTTAGTTTTTTGAATGCATTTTTGCATTGTAAATTGAATGTAAATCAGTATATAAGAAAAAAAAACATTCAAATACTTTTTCCAGTAACCAACATTTTGACTGTACAACTGCATTAAATTGGAATCTGTTGTTAGCAGTGGAGTAGGTTTCTAAGCAGTATATAAAGCTGATCGAATGCAAATTTTGATGCTTATTGATTATTCGGGTATATTCAATATACATTTTGGTTCGAAGCAAATTTCCAATGAAAAAGCAGGTTTCATATTCTGGTCCCAGGTTTCAGACATGTAGTATGCACTATTGATTCGGATCCCGGATATCATATGGCAAATTTCAGATTTAATTCCCGAGATACGACCGTATAGTTGACGTAGGGCTACATTCTGATATTTGGTGTATGTTAACTTTGAGCATCTTTGGAAAAAAAAATACACCGCAGTCGCAGTCCACCACTTACAGAAACGACCATGCCGCTACTGACAACAGTATTCCAATTAATTTACTATTGAAATATTGAGAATTTTCTGTATTGCAATGGATTGTTAGAGTGTAATCAATTCGACAATTTTTCATAAGGCGACCGATTCTCAGTTTTTCAATACGTTCCAGACAGACGCAATCCTACGTCAAAAAAATCAAGACTCATCCAATATTTAAAAAAGGTGATATGCTGATTATTCCGTAGAAACATTCTTGCGTACGTCCAGAAAAAGTGCAAGAGAGATGTGCGCTCCCCTCGACATCCCGGGGAGTTGCTCAGAATATAATTCATCAGGTGGCCTGGCTTGAAAGTTCCCAGAATGACGTTGATTATGAGTGAGGTCTCCTGGTTCCAATGAAAAGAAGGGTGTACAAGAGAATCGAACGGTTGGCTGGTGTTCATTTGCGGGAGGGGGACATGGAATGTGGCACGCGGGGGTAAACTGAAAAGGAAGCGAAATTGCATTGCATTGCAAGAGTAGCGCGCAAGGGTTATAATTTCCATTTAGGATTTTTTTTCTTCTCTGCGTTGAACGGTTGGAACCAACGGACATTGGTGGTTCTCGTTATTTTATTTTGTTGTGGATGGCGAATGGCCGGCCACCCCAGACTCGAAATACGGAATACAGCGAGGGAACAGAAGCAGCAGTTGCATGTTTTGCTCATCAAAATTATACATTTCGGAATTGGGATTCGCCGCGTTGTACATGTTTGTTAGCCACAACACGTTTACGTGTGCGAGGAGTTGAGCAGGTGAAAGATCTTGGTAGATTACGGACCGGGGCGGAGAAGTGGCAGGACGAGAGGTCCAGTTTGCGGTTTGCCATTTCCATGCTGCGCCATGTTGTGCCGCTACCGCATACTGAATACTGCCACTGTTTCTATCCTGTCGAAGAATTGATTTCAATTCGCGTAAAAGCTTGGCTCTTGTGTGTACGCGTGTGGAATACTGAACAGGATTTAATAATATGTATTTCATTCGGTCAGAAATAGCGCTCCGATTAGCAGTAGTGTCCGAAGGAGTGCCGTGGTACATGTCAAATTTGGTCCCATTGATTCGTTCGTACATCGGCGTGAATCGCCTCGGTGGGTTCCAATTAGAGTTTAAATTCTTTAAGCGTAAAAACCAATTTTCAATCTCGCTCTCTCCGTAAAACGTTAGACCCATTACGCTAATATCGTACACCTCGTAACAGTTTTTTTTTCCGATGGTGTCTTTGCCCTGTGGCGGAATGGATTGAATCGGCGATCTTTTCGGTTCAGTATCCTGAATCAATTCCTTGTCGATTGGAATATATAAGAATGATGATGGTCCCGCCTCCTTCCCCTACAGAGGTTTGAGCAAGACGAGTTATCTAAAAGATAATTTATTTATTTTTTCTCAACATTGAAATCAGTTTAGCAAACACAAAAAAAACGCACTGATTTTATTCACAGATATAAGTTCAAAAAAATTGCAATTTCCAAAGACAAGCCAATACTCAGTCATGTCCGCCACAGAGCCGATACGGTCCCGACGAGGCCCTTGCAGCCAAAGGGTCCACCAGAGCACAAGTCCAACCGCCAGCCTTGCTTTGGATTGACAATGAATATCCTCATTCAGAGAAATCGAGAAAATTTCCTTTACGAAAATTTCCTAGACCGGCACTTAAAAATCTTTCAATTTAATATCCTTTATATCTGTGGCACGCGCGCGACGCTCAAACTTTTGTAGACTACTTTTATTTTTTTTTTCAACTAATACAACTATAAAAACAACAAAATAAAAATAAAAATAGTCCATCATCACCAGTCCATCATGACAGACATAATAGAGATCAATACTAATTAAAAAAAAGATAATTTAAAAAAATTTTAGATAGTCTACATAATATAATCCGTTCAAAAAACTTCGTCAGGTTACTCAAAAACATTGAAAAACAAACTACCAAAAATTGTCCACATTAATTATCCGTTCGTATAAAACTTCGTCAATAAAAATCTTCGTCATAAAATTAAAAAAAAAATCGTTCGACTGTTAATAAAACACAGTTTTCACGTGTGAAATACAGTGCCTCTTAAATTCTGTAAGTGTTGTTGCGCATTTAATATGTCTTGGCATCGAATTGAAAACATTTATTCCTTTGAAGTACAACGAATTTTGTGAAGCACATGACAAGAAATTAGGTGTTCTTAATTCATTCGCGTTTCTAGTGTTATATCTATGGAAATCACTTCCTCTTTCAACTCGATCACACAAATATCGAGGCAGCAAACCGTGAACTACTTTAAAAATGAACACCATAGTTAAATAAACAATTCTTTGCTTCACGGATAACCATTTTAGAGCGTCCAGCATCAAAGATGAGGAAGTGAATCTATTACATTTTAGAATCAACCGCATTATTTTATTCTGCAAACGCTGTAATCTCGATATTTGTGTATCATTGGCTAAAAATAATATGGAAGAACAAAAGTCTAAATGAGGAGAGATGATTGATTTGTATAGCTGTATTTTACTGCACATAGTTAAATCGTTTTTCAATCGGCATAAGATTCCATACTTCTTGGCAATTTTCCTGATGACATTGTCAATGTGAGTATTGAACTTGAGTTTGTCATCAATAATCACGCCAAGATATTTAATCTCCCGAACGCGATCAATGGTCTCATCATCAATTATAATAGAGACGTTTTCATTAGAACGATTTCGCGAGATTACCATAAATTTAGTTTTATTTATATTCAACTTCAATTGCTTATACTTCAACCATCTACTTAAAGAACGCAAATCTCCATTCAAATATAAAACGACCTGATTCAAATCATTAGCTGCAATGAATAACACAGTATCATCTGCAAACAGGTTAATATCACAAAATCGTAAAACTCGTCGCATGTCGTTGATGTACATAATAAATAGAAGGGGCCCTAATACACTTCCCTGAGGTACTCCAAGATTATTCCCTACGGGACTGGAAATTGAATCATTAAAAATAGTCCGTTGAGTTCTGTCATACAAATAACTTTCAAACCATTTATATGCAGTACTCGTAATTCCAAAGCGCTTAATCGTATTCAACAACAAGGGCCTAGAAATTGTCTCGAAAGCGCGTTTCAGATCCAAGAAAACAGCAATGATGGTATCTTTACATTCTAATTTCTCTTTCCATTTTGCTAACACCAAGTTCAATGCGGTTTCACAGGAATGTCCTTCTCGATATCCCGATTGTTCTGGTATTAGCAAAGCGTTGAGATTTAAATATTGCAACAGCTGGCCTTTAACAACTAATTCTAATATTTCCTCTAATGTGTGCAACATGTTGATGGGACGAAACTCTTCGGCTTTAATCGTTCCAGCAACCTTTTGAATAGGAACTATGAAAGATTCCTTCCACACCTGAGGCACATGCCCAGTTAATAAAGACTTATTAATAAGGTCCAGCAAGATGTGACCAATGACATGAAAGCAATCTTGAATAACTCTAGCATTGACATTATCCACTCCAGCCGTTTTACCTAAAGAAAAGCAAATAGTTCTAAGTTCATTTAATGTAATTGGGTGAAATCTTTCAAATCTACAATTACTATCAACCGGCTGTCTTATTTCATCAGGTTCATCGACCAATTCAATGGACTGATTGATCAATGAAACACTATTGACGAAATAATCATTAAACTTGGATACTATAGCCTGTTCAGACTGTTCAAGTGTGCCATGAAAAGCTATGGACCGCGGTTTACTATTACTAGGTTTCAATAAAGATTTCAAAATTTTCCATAACTCTTTGCTGTTGTTTTGATGCTGATCAATCTTCCTCTGAATATATTCACAACGAGTTTTCTTAATCGATTGTGAATATCTATTGCGCGCGATCGTGTACATATTCCAGTGATTTCCATCATTTGTTCTACGAAATTTGTTGTACCATTTGTCTCTCTCACGTTTAAGGCGCAAAAGATCCAAATTGTACCAGCTGTTCGAGTTTTTCAAAGATACATACTTTTGCGTAACTAGCTGATTTGTACACGTTTTCAAGGTAATAGTAAGAACAGCTGCTGATTCATCTAAATTATCGACCTCGAATGGAAAATCCAGGCTTCTCATCACAAGATTCGAAACAGCATGTTTCGAATATTTCCTCCAGCACTTTAATTTAACAAAATCGTCGTTTGGCACGAAATTATCTACAATATTGATAACTAAGGTCTCATGATCGGTTATTTTCAAATTGGTATCAATGACTGTGTTAATAGTTTCAAAATTGGAATAAACATGATCAATTAAAGTCAACTAAAACAACTGGAAATTAATTTTCTGATATATTCATTTTGGGAATTTTCGTTGTCTTCCTTCATCGTCTTCGTCGCAACAGCAATTAGCTTGACCTATAAAAAGCTACCAATTAGCCTTACACATCGATTATTTATAGTGGTTATCCTCTCTTCGATTTCCGCTATGAGAGGTGAATGTCGGCATCATCTGCTGGAGGGAATCATTTCTTCAACACTCGACAATGGTGTCCTCAATTGAGTCGTTTTTCAGGAACTTATAGTGCACAACATTTTTTGGTCCCATCAAATTTTTGGCTTCTGACGACTTATTTTTAGTTTTGAGTTTTTTAGCGTTTTGGATGCGTTTCCATCTCCAATCATTGGATTGTTTTTGAAGCAGCATTTCGCTAATAGTTTCTCGTTATTTCGATGTCTCTGTCTTTTAATTCATTGTCGAACCCTGTTACTCGCTTTTTGAATCATTCCAATCGCCTGCAATTAACAAAAAAGGATAGTTACTTATTTATTACTTTTTTTCAACTATTAATTCGATACCTATGAACCATCCTGGAAAAACCCATCCTGAACCATCATTCATAAAGGAAAAAAAAGAAGGAAAATTTTTTGAAAGTCTTAAATTTTTAATGACTTTCCATTTCCTCTGTACTCAATGTCGAAATAATCCTTTTTAATTCTTCTGAATAATTAATTGCAAGTTCTGTTTGCACCCTCGCCATACATATCAAGAAGCAAACGAGAAGTTTTTGATGAAATTCTCCTTACCACAAAAAAGTGTAATGAAACATCCCGCAAATGGTGTTTGTAATATTTTTTATTTTTCAATCGTGTGTCACAAACTGCGTTTGACATCTGACATATACTAACACTTTTTAATATATGCGCCAATTTGACAGCTGTCACCCGTGTGCTTAGTTTGATTTGTTATTCAATCAAAGACTGGCACACGCACAACTCCTGCAAATTGTGCAAAAACGATGAACAACGAAATCCATGGTTCAGTTCGAGCATTTCATTGCGCTCTTCGTCCATTTTACGGTCGAAATTGTCTTAGAGAATCTTTGTGCTTAGTGCTATGTCGGAAATCAAAATCCAAAAACTTGCAGTATTAAAAAATCAGAAAATAAAAAAAAAACAAAAATTTTAAAAATAAAAAAAATTAAAAAATAATTCAAAATCAACAAATAAAAAAAGTACAAAAATAAAAAAATCAATAAATTAGAGAAAGTTCGAAAATCAATAAAATCTAAAATAAAAAAAATAAAAATAAAGAAAAATTAAAAAAATGCATTAAAAGCATTAAACTTTAAAAAGTTTTGAAAAACAATGCATTCAAAAATCGAAAAATCAAAGTTTTAAAATAAAAGAAAACTTAAAACAAAATTTTGAAATCAACAAATCGTCAAATTGAAAGATAAATGAGGTATGAAAAAAGTAAAAAAAAAACAAATGAATTGCAGAATAAAAAAATTAGGCATTGAAAATGAAAAATATCAACAAATCAAAAAAAAAAAAAAATAATAAATTAAAAAAAGGAGGCATCAGAAGTTCGAAAAATAAAAAAAAACAACAACAATGGAAATACATCGCGGACTCGATTAAATACAGTTTCTGAGTTCTTTTCACTGTATATAATCAAGTCAAAAAAAATTTATACGTTTTTTTGCATGTATTTTTCTTTTTTTGAATATAAAAGAGGAATTTGATTTTTGATTCATCCCCTTAAAGTCATGAAAATACCACATGAAAAAAAAATATTTTTTTTCAAATTCTCTCAGGAGGTGATAGACGATCATATTTGATGAAAAAAATCCTTCTACGCATATGTTCGAATTTCAACAACGACAGAGTTAAAGAACTTTTTTTCGGACTATGTTGCCTCAAACTGGCTCTACATTACAAAGTACGCTACCGAAGACGATTCTGTTGCTTTCATTTAAAAGATGAGAAAATTTAATACAGGATATAGTAGTGGAACATCTAAATTAATGGATTTTAATAACATTTTGGAAGTGAAAAACTTAAAAGTTAGTAATTTTTAATGTGTTTTTATAATGTCATCCTAATTTTTTTTATTAAACTAGATTATTTCTATTAATTAAATTGAATCTCTCTAACAACTCTTCAATTTGTTCTTTGACACCCAATTTCTATCTTTCTTAATTTGGCTGCAATATCTATATAAACAATTCCTGGTGAAAATCACTGGTCATGAATTAGCCACTTAAATTACACCTTAACGTTGACAGGTAACATTTCTTCTTGAAGTTAGTCATATTTGAAATATATTTTTTTTAAACTGTATATAATTGAGTACAAAATTGTATATAATCGAATCACCTATAATGGAGTCTGTATATAAACGTCGGACTCGTTAAATAAAAAAACAACTAACGGGAAAATCAACAAATGAAAAACTTAAAATTAATTTTAAAAATGGGAGCGTTGAAATTTTTTAAAAAAGCTCTAGAAATCTAAAAACAAAATATCAAAAAATAAAAAAAAATAAAAAGCAGCAAAAACTTTAAAATAACAAAAATTAGAAGTAAAAAAATCAACAAATCGATAAATTGAAAAATCAGAAAACTAAGGCATGAAGAAATATAAAAAACTACAAATCAATCAAACAAAAATCAACAAGGCAAGGGAGCACAAATTGCTAAAAAAATGAGACCCAAAGTCGAAAATAAAAAAAAAAAAACAAAAAATCAAATAATTAAAGCGTTAAAAAAAATCAAAAAATATCAACAAATGAAATAAATCAAAAACCCATAGTTCGAAAAGTAACAAACTCAAAAAATCTACTAATTGAAAAATCCAAAAATCAACAAAAATTTGAAAATAAAAAAAAATAAATCTAAAGTAAAAAAAATCAACAAATAGATAAATCGAAAATTCAAAAAAAAAATGAGCCTTAAAAATATAAAAAAATACAAATAAATAAATAAAAAATCACAAACAGAGAAATAAAAAAAAGAGGAACAAAAAAATCAAAAAATCAAAAAAAAAACATCAACAAATCAAAAACTTTAAACATTCTATAGAGAAAACGAATCAAAAATCAACAAATAAAAAAATTTAATATGAATGAAATGAAAAATATCTAAATAAATGAATAAATAAAAAAACAACGAATGAAAAAATTAAACAAAATCAACAAACGAAAAAATCGAAATATCAAAAATTTTTAGGCTGAGGCATTAAATTAAGAAAATCGACAGAGATAAAAAAATAAAAATAAAAAAAACAACCGAAAAATAAACAAAAATTTGAAAATGAAAAATAGTCAACATATAGACATATTGAAAAATCAAAAAATTGAGGCATTCAACAATAAAATAACAACAAAAAATCAACAGGTCAAAAAATCACAAATTGCTGAACAAAAGAATTGAAACATTAAAAATAGAAAAACAGTAAATCAAAAAGTTAAAAAATCATAAATATGAGGTATTGAAAGTCTAGAAAAAATCATCAAATCAAAAACTTCAAAAATCATAAAATTAACGAATCAAAACATTGTTTTTTTTGTAAATAAAAAAAAATCAAATAAAAAATTGAAGCATTAAAAACCCACAAAATCAAAATATCTAAAAATTAAAAAATCTGAAAAATAAGGAAACTAAAAAATCAAATTACGGTTGGTGAAACCATTGGCCCATCTTTGATAGTGAAAATATACCCTGAAGAAATTTATCAAGCTTTTTGCGTGCTTTATTGTTCAGCATATCCTGTACCTTTCGAAAAAAAAACGCACGTTTAGAGACCACACGCAGCATACCTAATATTGTAGGAGGCATATAAGGCATATTAATCAAAAACGTTAAGATTTTGATGTACAAATTGACAGTTTCCACATTGCTCAGAGTATCGTACTCTATAATTTATTCGCAATGAATATCAGCCTTTCTTGTGATATATAAAATGTGATATGGATAATGTATCGTTATAAATCAACTTCATCATTATCTTGTGCTTTTTTTGTTCTTTTTTCCTTTTGTTCTTTTTTTCTTCATCTTTTTTTCGTCGTCGTCATCATCAGCTTCTGATTGAACTTCTTTTCCATTTTCTCCCTACTCTCTTTTGCTTCTCATTCTAATTATTGTGCTCATATGACACTTCTCTTATGATTACAGACCAATAATTCTGGCGGCTCTAGAACCGCACCAAACAGTGCATTTTTCTAGATGCATTGACAGTTCTTGTAATGTTTGGTGCTACTCAACACACCAATGACAGGTTTCAACCAGAAAAGGGCTTCATCGCTGAACACATTTTTGGCAAAAAAAGTGGATCTACTTCAAGTTTATCTAAGACTCGCTCATCAAAAATTCAACGCCTTTAGCGTTGAGGTTCGACTCATCCGATCCTAGTTCTTGAACGAGCTGTTTTTATATGGTTTGAGGGCGAGGCCATTGTGTAAAATATTCCATGTGGTCTAGAAACACAATTTCAGTTGAAGAGAATGGCCACGGATCGAAAAATCACGGCAGCCATTAGTTTTTCTGTGCGTACTCTGCGGTGGTTAGATGTTATAGGATCATCATGATCATCTAATGGTTTTAACAATACAAGAACAAAAATCAATGTATTGTTCTTAACATTAGATAATAAAAACCAATTATTTGAAAACGTTGTTCGGGTGTAAGCCTTTCCACGATAAAATGGAAATAAAAATTGACCATTTTGACATAGGACTACGTATAACTTTTCAATATCGGGGCCCATTTTAAAGTATCGGATGAATAAAGTGTACAGATTTTTAACTATAATATCTCTTCAATCGATGAATGGACAAATAATAAGAAATATCCCCTGCCATTTTTAACAAAAGGTGAACAAGTAAAGAATGTAATGAATAAATAGGTAGGTTTTTCTGATTTTAATCGCCGCTCACATTCTCTCACAATGCAACCATTACCATTCTTCCATGCACAATTCGGGCGTTAGTTTACAAGGTTTATTCTTTCATGTCTTCAATCTCTCGATCGATCGGTTCACTCTAGACAGCGATCAGCCAAAATCATGTGTTAACGCGAAACGTTAATTTGGAAACATTGCTGCTGTGCCGATTACTCGCGCCGCCCAGTGGAAGCATTCTGTACAGTGAAATATGCATTTGTTCACCAGAATAAGAAACTATTCAATAGAATATGTTTACTGTTACTCTTTGCTGACTTGAGAATCGATTCCACACATGTCGCGTTACATCGAGCGAGAGGTATAAATTGTTCTGCTCTGTGGTCTCGATTTTCAGCTACTCTTACGATTCGGTAATCATCCAGCCAGCAACCAGTTGGCGGCGGCGGTGGCGAGGCCGTCTAAAATGGCCTTTCTCAAGGCTTAGGTTAAGTTTTCTGAATTGGTCTTTTTCAAGGCTAGAGTGAAATGAATTTCAATAGTTTAAAACTTGTATAAGTCTTCTCTCTCACCCTCTTCCTTTTCAATTTATAGGTTCACTCTATACAGTGATCAACCAACGCCATGTGTTAAAGCTGTAAGTTTATTTGGTCGGCATTATTGCAGAGGCGACGCTCGACCACTTGACTTGCTCAATCAACAATTGTATGTGTGTTTTCTATCGTTTCCATCGACTTCGTTCAGCAGAAAAATTTGAACTTCAAATATCACTTTTGCGCAAGGAAGTGCATTAGTAGTAGTGATCGCTTCATACATAGAAGACTGCGTTTGAATTGGAAATTACAAATAAATTACTCTCGATAGTACCTCATTCATCCTCATCCAATTTTTTTGTCTGAGATAGTCTACCTGTCCTATGAACAGTTTGAGCAGGCGAACGAGACGCCACTCTATTATTTATTGATTTTGATAATGTTTTTGTCGAGCTTGTGTGAATTCAAAAGTGCTTTCGGGTTTATTGGTTTTCCGACCGATCATTCAATTGTGAGCAAATTTGTGCACCATTTCCAGGTTAAAAATGGTCTTTCAAAGCTAGCGCATTCCAAGCCGGATGTGAAGAAGGTATTGCCTCCACCAACCGAATCGGTTGGGATTTTTCGTTGCAGTTCTACAGAGGTGCTGCATAGTATAATTGGTGGATTATTTCGTTGGGAAACGAAGTTTTTGGGAGCGCTTCAATCTGCTAAGAGATATTGAATTATTCATTTTCCGGGCAGATTACTTAACACATAAGTCACATTAACTAGTCAATGAATCGATACTCGATGTTTACTGGGAATGTCTCTCGAATCGAACCCATTATTTTATTTATTTAACTGGCTTTCCGTCTTGTGACAAGGCCTGATGAACAATATTCGTCCAATTCATTCGGTTGTTGGCTGCCGGTCTCAAATTTTTTGGGCATCGCGTACTCACCGCCAGATCTCGCTTCACCTGGTCTAACCATCTAGCTCGCTGTGCTCCTGGTCGTCTTGTACTTACCGGATTTGAGGGAAACACCATCTTCGCAGGGTAGTTGTCTGGCATTCTTTTAACATGCCCTGCCCACCTTATCCGTCCAGCTTTAACCACCTTTTGAACACTGGGTTCGCCGAAGAGCTGTGCGAGTTCATGGTTCATTCGTCCCCATACTCCGTTCTCCTGCACGCCGCCGAAGATCGTTCTTAGTACTCGTCTTTCGAAAACTCCGAGCACTCGCAGGTCCTCCTCGAGCATTGTCCGAATCTCGCGGCTGCTGCCATTGTCCGCCGTCACCAGTGAGCCAAGGTAGACGAACTCGTCAACAACCTCGAACTCATCGCCGTCGATGGTTACACTACTGTCTAAGCGGCGTCGATCGCCCTCGGTTCCGCCTGCCAGCAGGTACTTCGTTTTGGGCGCATTTATCTTCAATCCAATCTTCACTGCTTCGCGTTTTAGTCTGGTGTGCGCTTCAGCCACCGCCGCAAATGTTCTGCCGACAATATCCATGTCATCAGCAAAGCAGATGAACTGATTAGATTTGTTGAAAATCGTGCCTCTCGTGCTCATATCCGCTCGGTTCATAACACCCTGTAACGCTATGTTGAAGAGCAAGCAAGAGAGGCCATCACCTTGCCGAAGTCCCCTGTGGGATACGAATGAACTCGACAGTCCACCCGAACTCCGCACACATCATTTCGTACCATCCATCGTAGCTTCAATCAGTCTAATCAGCTTCCCGGGAAAGCCGTTCTCGTCCATAATTTTCGCGGTCGATGGCATCATACGCTGCTTTGAAATCGATGAACAGATGGTGCGTGGGGAGTCTGTATTCACGGCCTTTTTGGAGGATCTGCCGCAACGTAAAAATTTGGTCAGTCGTTGACCGTCCTTCAACGAAGCCGGCGTAATTGGTGATAGTCGGCGGAAAATAATTTGGGATAGCACTTTGTAGGCAGCATTGAGGACGGTGATTGCACGATAGTTCTCATGGTCCAACTTGTCGCCCTTTTTGTATATCGGGCAGCTAAGCACATCCTTCCACTCCTCCGGCAGTTGTTCTGCATCCCAAATTCTTTCAGTAAGCCAGTGCAGACAAATGGCCAGCTTCTCCGGGCCCATCTTAATAAGCTCCGCTCCGATGCCATCCTTCCCAGCGGATTTATTGTTTTTCAGCTGGTTGATGGCGTCCTTAGCTTCGCTTATCGTTGGAGCTGGCACCTCCTCCACGCTTGTCCCATCGATGAAATTGTTTTCCCCGCCGCCATGGTCCTCTGCTTCGCCATTCAGGTGTTCGTCGAAGTACTGCTTCCACCTTTCCGTCACTTTACGATCGTCTGTCAGAATACACCCATTCTTATCCCGACACATTTCGGCTCGCGGCACAAAGCCTTTGCGGGATGCGTTGAGCTTCTGGTAAAACTTTCGTGTTTCCTGAGACTGATGCAGCTGCTCCAACTCTGCATACTCCGCCTCCTCCTGGAAGATTTGGATACGCTGGATCTTATTCTGTCGATGTCTTTCCACGTTCTGACGAGCGGTGCTGCGCAACTTAGCCGCCCGCGCACCGTTCTCCTCATCCATCACCCTCCCACATTCATCGTCAAACCACTCGTTCCGCTGAATACGTCCCACGTGCCCGAGTATTTTCTCTGCTACGCTGTTGATGGCTGTTTTAATGGTGTTCCAGCAGTCCTCGAGAGGGGCTTCGTTCAGCTCGTCCTCTTCCGGCAGCGCAGCTTCGAGCGAATGCACGTAATTTCCGGCGACATCAGACTGCTTCAGCCGCGCGAGATTCAACCGTCGGCACCGAATGTTGTTGACAACAGCGAGTTTAGGGCGCATCTTCACCATCACCAGGTAGTGATCCGATTCAACGTTAGCGCTCCGATAGGATCTGACGTCGATGAGATCTGAGAAGTGCCGGTAGTCAGTCAGAACGTGGTTGATTTGTGTTTCTGTCTGATTAGGTGAACTCCAGGTGTACTTGTGTGGAAGTTTATGCTCGAAGAAGGTACTTTGAATGGCCATGTTCTTGGAGGCGGCAAAATCGACAAGTCTTAGGCCCATTTCGTTGGTCAGCTGGTGTGCGCTGAACCCTCCAATTACCGGTTTGTATTCCTTCTCCTGGCCAACTTGGGCGTTGAAATCCCCGATGACGATCCTAATATCATGGTTTGGGCAGTGATCGTATTCACGCTCTAACTGCGCGTAAAATTCTTCCTTATCATCATCGGTACTTCCGAGGTGTGGGCTGTGCACGTTGATGATGCTAATGTTGAAGAATGAGAGATGTGAGAGATGCCAATAGACGGTTGTTGAGCTACAACTATCTGCTATCTCTTCTAGATGGTTCGTGGTAGAAGATTGGATCTGAAAAGTCGCTATAACGATACAGACTCAACATTCTGATTGGACTTCGTAATAACGTATCACATATCAATTAGGATGGGTCGTCCATTCCGGTTCTCTTGTACGGAAACTATCTAGAATTTGACACCAGTTCCAAGTTAAAGTGGGAACTAGTTTGATGAGGGCATGGTAGAGCAGGTAGTGAAGTTCATGAACCTTTCTTCTGCATGAGTCACATCAGGGATGCTTTGCGAATTGGACTATAACCTAATCTTACCTTGAACAAACAGTAAACTTCCACTCACAGGGAAAATTGAAGCTTAAATACATTTCGCCTAAATTTTAATTGTTAGAGCGTACAATTCTCCGAAATGGGGTTACACTTCACAGCGGTACCCGGAAAGCGCATCTGTTGAACTTAGTTAATCTTTGCCCTGGAAATGATATGGCATTTCAGGTATGTATAAACAGCAGACCCACCACTGATCCCCAGCCCAGCTTGGTCTGCCCACTTGTGCCACCTTGGCGATCAAACAGCGCACAGCCAGCGACAGCATATCAAGCACAGAGCAAAGACAAATACATAAATATTATTCATGCATGTTTGGTTTTATCATCTTCGCACATATTCTGCTGCCCCTTCCATCGATCCGGAGATGATGGTCTCCCGAGAGTGGCATATTGTTTGAGTTATGTGTTTGTCCTTAGAGTGGGTGACTTTGGGGTGGACAAGTGGAGAAAAGTCTGCGCGCCGGAAGCCGAACAGACGACAACGAGTTTGGGAGCACCACCCCCCCCCCACACCCTCTTCCTCCTATTATCTCAAGTTGTGCATACTTTAAGCGTTGCCACCGACGACAATTATTCGAAGCGGAAACTTGCTCGTCTCGGTGTTCCAAGTGAGTTGAGCTGATGCAACTTGTTTTGAAACTTATTTAATTATTGCAGTTCAACTTCAAAAAGGCACCATCCGTTCCAGCTGACAGCTGTCCAAACAGACAGTTCAACGTCAGCGCGCACCGCACATCGTCTTAACAATTTTCCGTAGAAAGTTAAATTTCGATCGCAAGCGATTTGCATCGGGAAATGAATTTCTTTTTCCGGTGGTCTACGGTTTGTTTTTTTTTCGGAAATGTCAAAGTCGAGAAAATCAATTGAAACGTTTGGTAACGATGTGACAACCTCAAACTGCAACTTGTTCGATTATCGCCTGTGCAGTTGAAGGCGATTGAAATTTATAACCGGAATTGTGGGCGTTGTCGTCCATCGGGGTACCCATATTGTAATAGGATTTGTCTTCCCCAACAGGGTAATTGGTGTCCGGTGCGCAATTAATCACCGGATCCAGCCGGCTCGAGACCGAGAGCCGATAGAATGAACCACCCCACAAAGAAGCATATCTTAACGCACTAATCCGTCTGTGAATGTTTATCTCCACATGACCACCACCACATCGGGGGGAAATCCTAGGTGGACGATAGACTTGGACGACACAATCACTGCATCTGAAATCGATTTGCACTCCGCTCTAACCAGCTGTGCGTGTGTGTGTTTGCATGCATGCACGATGGACCGATTTTCCCCCTGGAGGCAAAAACCATCAGCAGCCGTGTGGCCACAGGAAGATCAATAAATTTTCATATTTGTAAAGTCTCCGTTTGAAGCTTGCTTAGTTCATCTCGTGGCTGTCTCTGTCTCTCCCGCAGGCATTTGCATATTGCAAATTTATTAATAAAATGGAATTTAATACTAATGCAAATGTGACTTTCCGCTCCACACCTCCGCCCGCTAATAGAATCTCTCGAAGCTCGAAGCAAAACACACGATACGACTCTATAATGCTATAATCTATAACCAGTTCCTGGCAGTGTTCTCCATATCGTCGGGATGGAGCACCTTAAGATCTCTCGGCAGGCAAGACTTGGCTGGCCAGCTTACGAGGGGGGATCGGGGTAGCCATTAATAAACTGCAGCCACCCCTCGAAAGCATTTGCGCCAAGTCTCTGTATGGGGGTTTGTGTGTGTGTGTGAACACATACAGCATCCGAGAGTAAGAAACTAGACACTGATCACTGCATAACGGCGAAAGACCGGACCAACATGAACCGTAAGAAGTGAATAAACAACTAGCTTTTGCGAAAAGAATGATGGAAACTGTTGCCTGCTTCGCGAATGGTGTTATCACGGCAGTGGGTATTAGCGGGACGAGATAAACGATTTGGAACTTCTGGTTAACTGACTGTCCATAATAAGTAGGTTTCACAAGTAATGTTGATCTAGTATAACCACTCCGTGAAACTGTCAGTAATGATGAAATTTGACGCAGAATCGGCCAGAACAACAACTGATCCTGTCCCGTATCTCTAACATTTATTTTAATATAATTAAACGATTTGGAACTTCTAGTTACAATAATACAAGAATGTTTGATTCGGTTACCATGGAATGAAATGGAATGTTAGAGGGTGTGTCACATCAAATTGCATCACGGAAAAAACGCTGTAGAAATTGAATTTTTGGGAATTATATCTTCAGCTTTCGCTTATAATCAGATAAGAGTGTATAGATCACGTTGGCCATGCTTCACTGTCAATTTTTCGTAAATTTGGAAAAATGTCGTCGAACGAAAAAGAGCGTCGTGAATTAATCCTGTGCACTCATTTCGAGAATCCGGAGTTGTCACATCGGGACGTCGGTAAGATGCTGGGAATCGTCCAATCCACGGTCAGTAGAGTACTAAAACGATACTTCGAGAACCTAACCATCGACCGGAAGGTGAAGAACGGCAAAAATGGATGCTCCGTCAGTGAAAACGATCACAAGCGCGTAGTTAAGCAGTTTAGACGTGATTCGAGAAGTTCGGTCCGGGATGTCGCCAATAAGCTGAATTTGTCAAGTTCATTCGTCCAGCGGACCAAGCAGCGGGAGGGCCTGCGTACATACAAGGTTCAGAAGGCTCCTAACCGCGACGAAAGGCAAAACATGGTGGGGAAGACGCGAGTCCGGAAGCTGTACACCGAAATGCTGACGAAACCGTATTGCCTGGTAATGGACGACGAAACCTACGTCAAAGCGGACTTTCGTCAGCTGCCGGGCCTGTTGTTCTTCTTGGCAGAGGACAAATTCAGCGTTCCGGAGGAGATTCGCAAGCAGAAACTATCCAAGTTTGCCAAAAAGTACATGGTGTGGCAAGCTATCTGCTCTTGCGGAAAGCGGAGCGCCCCCTTCGTGATGACCGGCACGGTAAACGGGCAGGTTTACCTTAAGGAGTGCCTACAGAAGCACTTACTACCACTATTGAAGCAGCACGAGGGCCCGATCATTTGCTGGCCGGATCTCGCTTCGTGCCACTATTCAAAGGACGTGTTGGAGTGGTACGAAGCCAACGGGGTCACCTTCGTGCCAAAGGAAATGAACCCGCCCAACGCGCCGGAGCTTCGCCCAATAGAGAAATATTGGGCGATGATGAAGCAGGCCCTCCGGAGGAACCCAAAAGTTGTCAAATCGGAGGCGGACTTCAAGAGAAAATGGATTTCTGTTCAAAAAACTACAACCTGACGTTGTACAGAACCTTATGGACGGGGTAAAGAGGAAGGTGCGAGCATACGGGCTTGGGCTCGAAGTATGAAAAATGGAAAATGCCAAAAGTTGTTTAATAGTTTTTATTTTACTGTCTAAAATTTTCAAAAGGATCGGTCTACTGGGCGAATTTCTACAGCGTTTTTTCCGTGATGCAATTTGATGTGACACACCCTTTAAACGACCATAATATAACAGGTTTTTAATTCAACTGTGATATCAAAATCTCAAGGATGCAAAAGTGCTAAACTATGTTTCCCTAGCATATTGATACTAAATGTTGCAGTATTTACACAGACACACACGGGGTGAGAGGAGATTGAGCGAATGTATTATTCCAAATGACCGACCCGCATTTTCTGCCCGGGTGGTGTGCGGACGGTCTGAGGGGCACTTTTTGCTGCTCTACAGAAGAGAGAACACACATTATGGAGTTAGTTAAGAAAGTAAACACATTCCTGCAGCCCCGGCGAACCAGACACAGGGGGTGTGTGTGTGCGTGCGTGGGAGTGCTCAGAATAATTGCACACGTAGACAGAACTGATTTCAACTGCTGCGGCTGACTTTTACTCCTATGCTCTAGTTCCTTTCTCAAATCACCCTGACTCGTACCTTAACACCACAGTCACAGGGGAACGCTAGCCAGCTGGCAAGCTCATGTTTACGTTTATAATCCTTGGGTATGCTTTTGGTAAGAGCAGATTTACTTCTTGATCAATTGAAATCAAAGTCGGTATTTGCAGCGGAGCAGAATTAGGACATTGAAAAGTGCAAATCAAGTGCAGCTAGCTCAATTTTTGAGAAGTTTCAGTGTTCACTGAGCTAGATTCGAGATATCCGACGATGCTCACGTGCCTGTTTGATGCTGGAGCATCAGTGTGGGTAGGGGAGGCTCAGTGAATCTCTGAAAGCTGCAAGTTTCTAACTTGTACTGAGACCAGTCTTGTTATCTGTTGCCCTTAGATGATGCAAATTGAGCTGTTCCGCACACAACCGCACGTGGTTCACCTATTTGAATAATGTAACGATTTTTATTTATTACAAATTTGCCTTGGGCTAACAACTTCCAGGCGAAAGGCTATTTGCTGATGGGAATACGGTTATACGACAAAAGTTGGGAATAGATTTACATAATAAACGATGTGTGCCATCAGGCTACCGATTCGTTTGCTTGAAGATTTGCTCCCAAATTGGTAGTTTTAATTAACGACACAATTTTATGTCATAGTTTAGGTCATTAAAAAGCAATTTGTTTAGGCAATCTCGAGTAACTTTACTTTTCTTCCTCCTTCCAGGTATGTGCTCAATTGCTTCACTTATTCATGAAGGCCACTGTAAGTACATATTTTCCGTTTTCGTACAGCTGTTCAAATAACACCGAGCAGATGGATCGTGTTCAAATCTAATGATAACATTCAGTATAGTTAACCGGACCCCGAAAACATTTAAAATTCTGACTCCTCGCGATCGATCGTAATCTCCGCAGCGCAGCTTTTATTGCAGCTGAATGTTGCACTTTCGATGATTGATGGCAATGGGGTACAGGATGCCAAAGTCATTTGAGTCTAAACCCCAGTAAATGCACGCACACCTTTATTCTCAAAAAAAAAAAAAAAGAATGGCGATGAACGAGTAATGGAAGCTTGCTAACACTCACACCATCGTGAGCACAATCTTGAGAAGAAGCAAGAAAAAAAGCCTTGCTTCTATGCGCTCGTTTGTCTCAGGTAAATTTACGATCGAAAGGTGGTACGAAGTTGTTTCTTTTTGCTTCTTCATTCCACTCTGTTCGCCTCATTCGTTCCGTTTCGTTACCCCTTCGGATTCCACCACTCTTCAACGGTTTGTGTTGTGGCAACTGGATCTGTTGAAAGGTAGCTTTGTGAATGTGTTCAATGTATGGTCGAGTTTGTGGAAAATACCATAGGAGAGGAGATGAATGCGTTGGAAACCGGTTTTTTTAAACGTCGAAGAGGAGGGTAACAAGGTTGTAGTCTTGATCTTGATCTTGATTCGATCGGGGAAAGGGTGTTTTTGGTTTTCTCCTACTCGAATGCTCCATAATTTATTGGTTCTTGCAATAAAAATAACAAATGAATGGTGTTGGCGGTTGTACAAAAATCACAGTGGAACCCTGATTATTCGCGTTGCGGATTATTCGCGGACGCTAGTTCCATAGTAAATCCATAGGTCTTCCCAGAATTCGTCAGTGAGTGATAGGCTCATGCTCTTTTGTTTTGGTCATGGTTTTCACATTAATTGACAACTATTGTACACGACCATGTAGATGGATTGTTGGATTGTTGCGATTTTCGTTATTCGCGGTGATCTTGCCCGACTATTCCGTGGATAATGGGGGTTCTACTGTACTGGAATGTATTTTTGTATTAAAATACTGTTCGCAAAAAGTTTGTACATTCCAGTGGCGATTCCAGAACTTACATTCATTTTTAATACATTTTTAATACTAATTATTGCGCATTAAATTGTTTATTGTAAACTAGGTGCACCGGGGCAAGTGGCTTCTAAAAAATTGATATTTCAGCGTTTGTCGACCGCATACTTCACGTTTATCATTATTTTATAGCATAGACTTCTTGGTAGCCTCCCTACGTAGATTCAATTGCAATATAATTCAAAAACTGTGCTTGTGAATTTTTTTTTAGAAAGTTTACTATTATAGAAGATCTCCTCTGGTAAGAACAAAAAATAAACCTGGACAGGCCAAATGGTATTGCTTCATACTGGTTCGACTTTTAGTCACGTTATTTTTCGACCCACAACTTTGCTCGATGAATTGGACCGTTTTATGGTTCGAAAGTTGCATCTTCTGTCCATTCCGAACGCTTCCAGCTTCTTGGAGATATCCCGCCGTATCATATCTTTCAAAAACAAATTTTTGACCAATTCCCTTTTGGACGTTTTGAGTGGTAAACGAATGAATTTTCAATACAAACTTGCACGTCATGTAGACATTTAAATATACTTCAAATTAAACCACTCAACATATTAAGGACCGAACTTGAAATACTTCATTTGTTCGGATTCCACGAATGAGATCGTTTCCTTCGATGTGGGTGAGACGAAGGCGAGCCATCGGTAGTCCTTGTTAGATTCTTGGCAAACCAAGGATTCAACGTTCATGTGTAGAAAACACTGGTTATTTTGTAATCCATCCGTAACAGACGGAACGCGAAACACTTTATCCTGGAGAACATTATCGAACATTATACTGGGGCTTCTGGGCAGCTCTTCATTTCATTGCGACAACTTTTACAACCGCTTAACTGCCGTTCTACGCATAGTTGTCCCACGTTACTTTTTTTCAATTTTCACTTTTCTTTATGAAACGATGTCCTAATGTCTAATCTTCTGGAAAAACAAAAAAAAGTTATTGTTTGTTCCCAGCTTTAAAAAAAAACAACACCAAGCTCAATTGTCCCATGTTTATATTCTAGGCATAACTGTCTCGCCATGTATTTTTTGTAGATCCATAATAAATAAATCGATTGAATTACAATAATTTTATGCCACGCTTTCAGCAGGGCTAATGTACTCATTTCTAGTTTGGAAGAACGAACTAATTCACCTGACACATTGTTAGTGAATGCCTAATAACAATGAGATTTATATTATGCAAAGGTGTTTCAGATCACTCCCTTCTTCATAAAGCGATGAACATATGGTAATGGTTCCTGAAGATGCTTAGAGTGGAATTGCAAAGGAAGTGAAAGGAAGTGAAGCAGTTCAAAATTATTAATCTGGTTGATCGAAACAACAACAGTTGCTTCCATTATGAATATTTGGAAGAAAAATAATCCATGCCCCAAGCATAGGTTTTATTCTTGTATCGCGATCTATAAGAAGTTGATTGATTTTGATGATATGGTATTTATTTTTTTCTACAGTGGATCAACTAGTATTATCTGACAAACTTAAAACGCGATTAATTTTGTGTGCAGTGAACCCATAATCATTGTTAACAAATATTTGATGTCTGTTTGAAAAATAACAAAACTATTTCGATCATAATATTTCATATCATCGATAAGGTTTTGTTTTTCAGAATGGAAATAGAATTAAATTATTCAAGTTTATTGTGTTTATTTTTTGCTTTTAAGTTTTAACTTTTAAGTTTTTCACTTCTAAAATGTTACTTAAACCCACCTCTTTGGAAGTTTCTCAACTATACCCTGTAGTAAATTTTCTCATCTTCCAGAAGAAAGTTATAGAATTGTAATTTTTGAATTGGAGCCAGTTTGAGGCAAACAGAACTCGAATACCTCTGTCGTTGTTTAAATTCGAACATATGCGCAGCAGGATTTTTTTCATCGAATATTATCCTTTATCACCACCTGAAAGAATTCGGGATTTTTATGTTAGAAAGGTATTGGAATTATCAAAATTGAAATTATCTTCTTTTGACGAATTTCATGCCAACCTGAGTGGCCGTTGGCGGCACCATATCAGATAGCAGTGAAACGTTTAGACTACTTTTTGAAGAGGGCCAAACACTTTTTTTTACTAGAAGTTATAACTTAAAACTACAATAATATCTACAAAATTTTGGTCAAAGGATGAAATGTAGGAAATTGAATCTTTCATAAAAAAAATATTAAAATTTTTAGACAAAAAATTTGCTGATCAAAAATTATTTCAATTTTTTTTCTGAAAAACGTATTTTTTTAACTTTTCAAAAAAATTACAATTACAATTTCTAACAATTTCTAACAAGTCGTACATACATTGCACAATGGTCCAGGAGATGTATTTAAGTGGAAATTAGCATTTAGAGCTTGACAGTTATTTTCTAGACAAAAACTGTCTTCGACAAAGCTCGCTCAGTTTTGTGTTGTCAAAAATAGACTGACCGAAATTGTCGATGAAATAAAAAATCTAACTTTCTTATCTTTATAGATAGAGATAAAATTAGTTCGAAAATGTTGTAGTCCCAGTTATTTCTTTTTTCTAATTTGCGTTATGGTCACCCTGGAAAAAACTGTTTTTTGCTCTAACTTTTAGATTTCAAATTCAACATACAAACTGTCTTCGGAAGACTTTTAGAGTTCACTAATACAAACATTTTGCGATGCAGAACTTGTCAATATCTCAACTTCGCTCAATCTTCAATTGTTTGTCATTCTTTTTGGGGCAAACATAAACAAAGTTTAGTGACGGCATTTGAAAGAGCATATTTCACTCTACATGATGTGTGATTTTCAACACTGTTATTTTTTGTGTTTGAGTAAATTAAAATTGGATTCATGAGTTTTTGGGCAAAAAACATCAATAACTTTAAGAAGGATTAAGATATTAACAAGTTCTGCATCGCAAAATATTGGAATAGATAAGCTCTAGAAGTCATACGAAGACAGTTTTGATGTAGAATTTGAAATATAAAAGTTAAAGCAACAAATCCGTTTTTTCATGGTCACCCTAATGCAACTTAGAAAAAAGCGCTAAATCGATTATATTAAAAGATAAAAAAGCTTTGTTCAACAAAGTTGTTTAAAATAACTGGGGCTAGAACATTGTCGAACTATGTTTATCTCTATCTATAAAAATAAGAAAGTTAGATTTTTTATTTCATCGAAAATTTTGGTCACCCTATTTTGGATAACATAAAAATGAGCGCTGTATCAAATGAAACAACTTTGTCGAAGACAGTTTTTGTCTATAGAATAAGTGTCGAGCTCTAAATGCTAATTTCCACTTACATGCATCTCCTGGACCATTGTGCATTGGGACATGCGAACTTTTACAAGGAAAAAGTTTTGCTAACAACGATGTTTTGCACATAAATTTTTTGTGTGTAAATTCTCGCGTTTGACATGTTCTTAACATGTTTCCAAATAGAAAAAAAGTAGCAGAGCATGTAAATCGCGATAATTTATACATAAAAATGTTACGAGTTAAACATTAATAGTTATTTTTCAAAGAAAAACATGAAAAAGTTGTGGCTCGAAAACTTTTTTCCCTGTAAAGGTGCCCATTTTCCAATGCATGTATGATTCGTTGGGAGTTGTATGGGCTATTCATATCTTATTTTTCAGAATTTTTAAAACACATGTTTTCGAGAAGAATTCTAATTTTCCGAATTTTTGTTTTCAATGATTTTTTTTTCAAACATTTTTTTGATATATTCAAATGAAACATAAATAATTTCCTACATTCCATTGTTCGCCTAAAATTTTGTAGATAATTATAGAAATTATAGACTTGACCGCATTGTTAACGTAAGACTACGAAATTATAGAAAATATGGTGTTTGCTGATCGCTATCTAGAGTTAAACGGAAAATTTGAGAATATGCTCTTGGTAGTATTGTTCGAAATTCCAATTATTTATAATGTAATGACCGTGTTTTTTTGACGCTGGGTCTACTATGGTACTAAAGGGTGTTCGGATCAAAAAGTGGTCAAACTAAATTGCGTGTAAATCGATTATTTGTTAATTGATTTGGCATCCTGTCATTATGGAGAAAAGGCCATGGAGTGGTATGCCGCTAACAAGATGCAGGTTGTGCCCAAGGATAAGAACCCTCCCAACACACCAGAACTTCGCCCAATCGAAAAATATTGGGCGATAGTTAAGCAGAACCTCAAGAAGACCGGAAAATTAGAACACACACACACACACCTACAAAATGAGGGGTGATCAGGTTTTTATATGACTGATTAGAAAAAATACGGCGAATTTAAGTTGACCACTTTTTGATCCGAACACCCTTTATCTTGACTCAAAATTTTAGACGCGTTTTCCTAGAAAAAAAAATCGAGTTTGCTTACTCATTATCACCAGTTCTGCTGAACCAATTCGTCCTTTTACAACTCTTTATCGCATGATTTTTAAAAAAAAATTACTAATTAAAAAAAGTTAATCGTGCTGGGAAACAATTTAATTTTTGAAACGCCCGTCGTTTTGTTCTTAAATTTTGTTTTGCCTGACCGAGGTTCTTACCATAGCGGCATCTTTACTAATCAAGAATCTATTGGATTTTTTCTTTGTTTCTGGAAGACTGAAATCGTGTGCCTACAAAAAAAATCGAGTGGGCATTAGTTTTTGGACCCCTCCACTTCAGTTGTATCTTTTATATTTTAATTTTATTTTTTGTTTAATTATTTTTCTATTCATAAAAGATTAATGAACAAATAATAAAATAATGGATAGTAAGCTCGAAAACAAACGTCCGAAATTTGTGCATCCACGCTAGAATCGACTTTTAAATCAGTACAAAGAAGCAATGAGATTCCAAAGCTCAATTCTTTATTCTCTTCAAACAAAAACCTATTTCATTGCACAGAATGTGCATATCCTTTATGCATATTTTGAAGGAAAAAAAATGTCATGAACCGCTCAACATGGTAGCCAACAAGATACAAGGGGTTGGCTAGGACGTATCCAGTATTTGAAAGGTGGCTTCTTTTCCTCATTTCTGTTGGATTGGATAATATGCACGGTGGCAAGCTACGATTGTTTTTTGAAGGGGTGTTGATGTATTCAAATTGTACTTCGCTGCTACTTTAGTCGGTACAATTTGAGGAGTACTAATTAGACTAATCAAAATGTGGGATTTAGCGCGTTTAGACAATGCTTGACATTTTAAATTATTCATTTGTGTTGCTCAAATATATATAATTTTCTTTATTGTGATAGATGCCTAGAAATATTTTCAATCCATTCTTTTTATTTTGAAACCCTACTATTTTTGTTTTTTAAGTGTTATTAACTTTGCAAAATGCATACTTATTAATAAAAAAATGCATACTTATTTATTTTTTCGTCAATCCAGCGTAAACTACATATGTTGCTCGAATATAATAATGATGGTAAACTTAACAGTTCCTTACTCTATCAAGATAGTCTTTAACCATTGACCTTGACATGGTTACATCAATTATTTCACTGTGTTCGTTACAGAGGCGGATATGACTGATATGATTATATTTTGCGTAATTTTATCTTCTGTAATCTATGTAGAACATGTTAGAGTTAGAGTTAGAGTCTCTCAGATGCCTAATGGGTACATAAAAAACTAATTTTAATTCTGAACAGCTGCCAACGTGTCTACAAAGCTTAAAAAAGGAATGGTTCATGAAGAGCTTAAGAGAGATTTGTAACAATTTGGAGTCAAATGTGTCAAATATACCCTGATTTCCCTAGTTTTTAGCTTACAGCTTGTGATCATCAAAAAATGGCAAACTTATGAACTCTCGGAAAGTATAAAATAGAGACATCTGAAGTGGAAATTGTTACTGATTTTACTCATTTTTCGACGTCGGGAATGACCATGACCATGACTTCGAAATGGTGTCTCTGCCTCTGTCAAAAAGGCAAAACGGTATTCTATATTTGGCAATATGAGGGTATTGACTACAACCCTTGATCGCTTGCAAACCTAATCACAACCAGCAGGAGCAACGGTGCGACCAATACCAAAGCCACCGAAGTCTTGATTAAAGCCTCAAAAAGAAATAAATACTTCTTTTGGCTCGATACGGGCCCGGAATGGAATTGAGTTGTGAGACGTTGAGTTTAAGCCGAGCGAACACATAAAAATAATAGTAATAATAAGAGGTAAACGCTCACAACCAGCATCTTAGCCTCAGTGGTTTGAGTGTGCTGGGTTCTCCTTCTCAAGTGACCCTGAGCATGCATAGTCACCTCTATGGCGGGTTCTATCTATACCCAGCTATCTCTTTTCCATTTATTTAGAGTTGTTTTCTCTGGCCGCCGTTCGCCGCCCCTCCTGTTCCGCCCGCCCAGGTTTGGATTGCTGGCCGCTTTGTTTTCTGAGAGGCGCACATATTTATGGGTGGCACAATGCGGTGTGTGCACTCAAAAAACCAAAAAAAAAAACTTTCGAAACGGGTTCGGGCTCTCTGCGATCTCGTGGTTAGGACTGAAGAATGAACGGACAAGGGAAAAAGAAGGGCACGAAGAAATCCACGTATTTTCCCGAGATAATGTATTATCATCATTATTATCCTCATAACACGCTGGCCATATGTGGAGTTAAGCAAACAAAGAAAGCAAAATATGATCGAAACCGAAGCCGGAGTGGACGGCAGTTAGGAAAGTTCATTGTGGAAGAGGATGTATGTATTGCAATTTTCAGTTCGTCTTATGCCTTAACGGATGCCTTAACAAAGGATTCGATTATGATTGGCATCGGATGGATGATACCTTTGTATGTTATTATTAATTGGATAACATTACCTCAGTTGGGCGACGTAATAACAATTTAGGTGTCAAAGAAAATAAACATGAAATAGTGGACCTTTTATGAATGTGATTAATTAAGTGTAGATCATATGCCATACGACATCCGGGGGAACCCACCAGAGACTGAAAATTGAACCTCATATATATGTATATATATATATTATCTGACTCGGCGAACTTCGTCCCGCCCAAAATTATTGTTTTGATATGAATTCTTTAGAACAAATTTCTAAACTTTTTCTCATCATAATGGGCAGATCTCTCATGTTCTATGGGCAGAATACAACAAAACCAGCAAAATGAAGACGGCTCAAAAGGTACCTATCCTTCTTCAGATTTTGCGATTAGCAACACATTTGGCCTTTCTTTTTTTATTTATATCGATAGGAATGCGTTATTCCACATGAAAATCCATTTCCACCTTCAAACAAAGATCAATTTCGTTAGCGCAGACATCTAATGGACTAACAACGCTTATCATGATGTGATTTTTGAACATATTCCGAATTTTCCGGCCTCCCTTCAGAGTTTTCCGAAAATTTTCCGATTTTTCTATTCGCTATATTGATCTATGGGCCAAGACAAATACAACAAAATAAAGGCGACTCAAATCAGATCATTCCTTCTTCGGGTTTTGCGCTTAGCAACACATTTGGCCTTCCATTTTATTTATGTAGATGTAGGAGATAGAAGATATAGGAGTGCGCTATTTAACCTGAAAATCCATTTCCACTTTCAAGCAAAGATCAATTTCAATAGCGCAACCATCGAATGGACCGACAACGCTTATCATGATGTAGTTTTAAAACATATGGGAAATCAATTTTCTGAATTTTCCGACCTTCCTTCAGAGTTTTCCAAAAATTTTCCGATTTTTCTCTCCATAACATTGATCTACGGGCAGACACGAATTCATCAAAATGAAGATGGCTCAAATCGGACGATTCCTTCTTCGGGTTTCGCGCTTAGCAACAAATTTGGCCTCACATTTTTATTTATATAGTAGCTGACCCGGCAAACTTCGTCTCGTCCAAAATTTATTTTTCGTTATCACAACCACGTTTTCTTACTAAGCGCACGTTCATGGGTCCAATCGCAGAACTGTTTATTGATCGATCTTCTAATTTACCATTTGAAATTATTTACCACTATAAAATTTCAATACTTCTACCAACACTCGACATTATAATATCAGATTATTTTCAGACACAATTCTCGTGCAAGATTTTTTATCCACTTGCAAATAACATGTTTCTCCGTTACATGAAATAAATGTTTGATACAGAAAATATGATAGAATGAAGACAGCCCTAAATCGGACAATTCCTTTCTCGAGTTTTGCTCTTATCAACATATTCGGCGATTCATTTTTACTTATATAGATTGAAGACGATATAGGAGTGCGTTTTATCTCATTGAAATCTATTTCCACTTTTGACCGAAGATCAATTTCGTTACCGCAAACATCAATTTTCCGAATTTTCCCATTTTCCTTTAGAGTTTTCCGAAAATTTTCAATTGTCGTGTTTGGATGGAACATGTGTATTATTTTTATGGAACCCCCTCTCCATTCCATCACAGAAACGTTTCTCGTACCCAAAAACCCTCACATCTCAAATTTGGCTCCATTTGCTTTATTAGTTCTCGAGCTGTGCAGAAATTTCACCATTCATTGTACCCTAAACCCTTCACATGTCAATTTTCATGTCGATCGGTTTAGTAGTTTCCGAGTCCATAAGAATCAGACAGACGGAATTCCATTTATATATACAGCCACTCCATGTCAAACCGATATAGTGGTTCCCAGATTTTCGTCAAAAGTGGAAGTTTTGTTCTTTATCGCAAATTATTAGACCAGTATTTTTTTTTATTTTTTTGTTAGGGTGACCATTTCCATTTTAGGGCGGACCGAAAAATATTTTTTTTTGCTTTTTTGCCAAAAACGATTTCTTTCAAAAAATTCATAACTTTTGAACCACTGGACCAATTCAGATGTTCGACATATTAAATTAAAGCCAATTAGCTGGTCTTTTTTGGGAAAATACTACAGTTTGCAGAAAATTTGAATTATGTTTTCGTTATTATTGAATGTATTTGATTTTTATAGTTTTCATGGTCTCGGGACCAATTGCGCTATGTGTTTTTTATATTTTTTCTGGAAAGCTATGTGTTATTAGAAAAAAAAACTAGCTAGTAGGCTGTAATTTGATACGTCGTTCATCTGAATCGGTGTAGTAGTTCAAAAGTTATGAATTTTTAAAATGAGTCATTTTTGGAAAAAAGAGGAAAAAGTTGATTTTTTGGACAACCTTAAAATGGAAATGGACACCCTAATGAAAAAAATAAATAAAAAAATACGGGTTTAATGTTTTGCGATAAGAAACAAAACAACAATTTTCACGATTTTCAGATATACAGCCATTCCATGCCAAACCGATATAGTGGTTCTCAGATTTTCGTAAAAAGTGGTAGATTTGTTCAAGCAATTAGACCCGATTTTTTTTCGTTAGGGTGACCATTCCGTTTTAGGGTAATCCGAAAAATCACTTGTTTTTCACTTTTTTTTTTTCCTAAAATGACTTTTTTTCAAAAAATCGTAACATTTTGATTTACTTAAACGATGCTAATGATCGATATATAAAATTAGAGCCAATTACTTCGTCTTCTTAGGAAAAGTACTCCAGTTGCAGAAAGTTTAAATTTTGTTTCCGTTATTATTGATTGTATTTGTTTTTTTTATGGATTTCATGGTCTCGGGACCACTTTTCGTTCGACTTGCACTGTGATCACGCGTATTCTAGAGTTTGCCTCTCGGAAAACATTCAAGGCGCGTTATTCGGCTTAAGAAATCTCAACTAAGTATTAATAAAATGACGCTAGTTAATGCATACGTTGAGACGGCAAAAGTTCCAGTATTGTTTTAAAATATTTTTTCTAGAAAGTTGAGAATTTTTAACATAAAATATCTCAAAATCAGAGACGTGTTCTTTTTCTTTTTTAAGTCATGGGTTTTCAAAGTTAACCTATAGTTCGGAATATCATTTTTTCCTCTTTTTCCTATTCTTATCGATTTCCTATTTTCCTATTTAGATTATCGATATAACGATATATCAAACTAAAGCTAATGAATTCTTTGTGAAAATATTACATTTGCTATGAAAATTAATTTCGTTTTCGTGATTATTGATTGTATCTGCTTATTATAGTCGACATGGTTTCGGGACCAAGGGCGCTGTATTTGTTATATTTTTTCTTGAACGCTGAGGATTGTTTACATAACTCATCCAAAAAACAGATATGTGTTCCGTTTAATTTTTAAGTTATGACTTTTCAAAATTAACATGTTTTCAGTCTTCGTTCAATATTTCTATGCGACTATACTGGATCTATGCAACTAGAACCCAATTTATTCGTTAGTGTGGTATTTTTCTAGCTAAAGTGCTTTAATGTGGTATGTCGATCGTCTGAATTGGTATAGTAGTTCAAAAGTTATGAATTTTTGGGAAAAAGTTATATTTGTGATAATTTTTATTTATATTTTTATATTTGTGATTTTTTTAACCATCGGTTAAATTTGAAAAATCATAACATAAAAATGAAAAAAAGTAAGTAAAAACAATATATATATATATATCGCCCTTGGTCCCGAGACCATGAAAACCATAGAAAACAAATACAATCAATAATAACGAAAACAAAATTTAAATTTTCTGCAATTGGTGTTTTTTTATAAAAAGGTGATTGGCTTCAATTTGGTATACTGATCGTCAAAATCGGTTCAGTAGTTCAAAAGTTATGAATTTTTGGAAAAAAAAAACATTTCAGGAAAAAATGGAAAAAGAATGATTTTTCGGATCACCATAAAACGGAAATGGTCACTCTAACAAAAAAAAATTAAAAATACGGGTCTAATCGTTTGCGATAAAGAACAAACCTATGACTTTTCACGAAAATTTGAGAACTACTATATCGGTTTGGCATGGAAAGGTTGTACAGTAGAACCTCGATTATCCGCGAGCGGATGATCCGCGATGCGAATTATCCTCGAAAGCGAGTTCCCTAGTAATTCTATAGATCTCTTTGAATTTTGTCATTGAGTGATAGAGTTTTGCGCTTTTGTTTTGGTCATGACTTTCACATTATCTGAACATTGGTGTACAGATGGATAGTTTAATGCTTTCTGTATTGATGAAACATAGTTTTCATGCTAAAACATCTTTTCTTCGTGTTTACACCTCATTTTTAACACTTCATTGCGTTATCCGCGATTTTCGTTATACGCGGTGACCTAGCTCGACTATTCCGCGGATAATCGGGGTTCTACTGTATATTTAATTTTAATACGATTCGCTCTCATTTCAGATACTTCAGTCACGATATACAAAAGTTGAACTGAGTACAAATACAGTGTACCAGTGACTTCGATGAGCAGATAGACATCTGTCGAGTAATCACTACATTTTTACACATTTGCTTCACTATGTATATCATTTTCATTCATAAGTTTTGTATTTCATCGGCAGTCGTTTGGACACGTCGTCATAAACTTTTTCCTTATGTAATTACTTTCTCGTGTCTCTCGCACTCTTTCCGAGGAAATAATTTCAGCTTTGGTTTGCTCATTAAACAACGCAACGTTACGAGTGCGTTATGTTCAACAAATTGGCAATAACGTGCAATTAACATCTCCTCGTCGTTTTCTGTTTTATCCGCCGGTTATTCGGCATTTAAAACAAAACAACAACAAAAATGCCAACAAGTTGATCACCCATGAACCTCACTTCCTACTCGAAAGCTTCACTCAGCGTATGGACAGAAACGTAGAAGCCAAACAAAAAACCAACGAAAAGATATCAAAATGTTCGGCATCGGGTAACGGGTTTTGACGTTCGCTGATTTCTGCCGCTGTCATAAATAGCAAAATGCAAAATTCACTTTACTCACATTCCAGTGTGTTTCTTTGGGTGTGTAGACGCAGTTGTGTAGACATGGGAAAAGGAAGTCAAGCACCTATATGTGTCTACGACGAACCTTACCGAGGCAACAATGAAATCAAGGCCTAATGCCCACCGCTTCAGGGTTAACCTCTGAATCAAAGTTCCACCAGTACCTTTTGTGCGTGTGTGCGTGTGTGATTGAGACGAACGCGCACACAAAAATGTGGGTGTGAACTTCCTGTGATCCCGAACAATCATCCCCAATTAAAATCCATGCGAAGCTACACTCGTTTCATGCGCCTGGGCTTCGTATTTGTTGAACTCACTCACGGGCTATCATTTACAATTAGCGAAATTGTGTCTGGTATTCGGGCATATATCTCCGACAAATGCGCGTAGCAAATGTTTGTAGACTGTTTGCGCCTCCGGAGACTTCTTTGTACGCAAGCAAGCAAGCAAACACATGATCTCAGCCAAGCGTATCTCCTCGTCGAGTCGAAGGAAAACACAAAAAAATAGAAAATCGAAACCCCGGAATTATGCCCGCTGCTGCTGCTGCCCGAGAGAAAGAAATGAGCCCTCAAGGTATCCACCGGCTGATCAATTTAATTGGATCCACCAGATGAGGCGCGGGGTCATCGGGGGAGGGATGAGGAGATCGGTGCTGAAATAGAAAGTCCATTCGCGGTCGCGGGTATCGCTGAGAGAGGACCAGAGAGAAAGAGAGGGGGACGGGAAATCGATCCCAGTCGAACGCTATCAATGCTGACGCTAATGAAGCTTCAAATTGAAGTGTGCGGCCCTTCGCCGCGTGACTGTGAATTGTCATATTTTTATGGCTCCGCTTGTGGCTTGTGGCCGTGGGGCTTTCCTACGGCTAAACGTCATTATTATTTTCTTTGGATTTTGGTTTCGGATGAAACAGGAAATCTTGCCTCGATTCGTTGTGATAGCTAGCTTTCGTGAGACGGTGGTTGGGGTCATCAAATGCTACGTTATTGATGGTGTCTAATGGTAGGGATAACAGAATTTCCTCCGATTCAGGTATCGTGATTGATGGTGTTGTAGTCAACAAATGATAAATACAGCTTTCGAAATGGAAATTGTCGAGTATTTTTGGTTAACCCAACTAAAACTTTGTTTGTAGTTTAACTTTTCTTTGATTTGATTGTTGTTTATTGTTGTTTCTATGTTCTGTTACGAATTTAGTATTGAGTTCTGTAGAATTATATTATGGCTAACATTTCTTTTTTTTTCTCGCTTTCTAACTTTCAATAACTTTCAAAACATAATAAGCCATAAAACAGCACTTGAAATGATTTTGATGAAAACCCGACGTGTATTTTTTCGGATGGTTGATGTGTTGTGAATGAAAAGTGTCACATCGCTGTGTTATTTTGATCTTTTTCGCATGTGGTCCGGTAGGCTCTTCTGGTTGGCCCATCTGATGTTACTGTATTTTTAGCACAATGTGCAACAACAACGAAAGGCCTAGAAATACTTACCTGTTTCTTTTTACAGGACACGTTTTTATGAAATAGAAAAAGCAAATGCAGTGTTCATTCTACGGACAATGCGGATTGAAAAAATATTACAGTTCAAGCTCCGCCCTTGTCAATTTAGTGGGTATAAGCAAGCTTTTCGCGATTTCATAGCATAGACGGCAGCGAAAGAGCTGAAAGTATTATTCAGTTTTCCAAAAAGGCTTTTCCAAAGCTAGAAGCGAATGAACTGAGAAATTTTAAGCCTGTATAATTCAACCCAGCGCGCACATTATCATGCCGGGGTCCGGATTCGATTCTCGCTCTGACAAAAGTTCCACTGGGCACGTGAGCACCTATCAAGAGATAATTCAATCCTTGATAATCATTATTCCAGCCACAGTCTCGCTCTAGCTAGCAGACAGCAGTTTTTCTCAATGCTGATGTCAGACACAGCTGCTCGAATGGAAGAATGAAAGATAGATTTTTTTTGTATTAAAGTGACTTTCAACACTTTTGGCTGGTTCGTCACTTTTACTTCCACTTTTGGAATAATGTCACGAGTGAGAATTGAACTCGTGACCTTTAGCGTGAGAGGTACGGAGGTTACTATTGCTATGCTACCTAAAACATTGAAAAAAATTTTATGAAACCAGATTGTCTGACGAAGTTATGAAGCTACAAGGAGATAAGTTTGAGGAACAACATTGCTTTATTGAGGATAATGTGTATGTAGATGTATCCCCAGAGTTATTAATGTAGGAATACGTTTCAGAGTGTAAAATTACTCAAGAGAATATTTTTGAATCCACAGTCAATATAAATAGATTTTATATGTAATTTGTTCGTCTGATTCAAAGTAGAATAAACTTTAGTGATGGGACTAAATATATCTATAACCGTACTACATGTCATAAAAATTACTTTCTTTCACTGCTGATATGCTTTCCACATTTGTCGAGTAAAGATTTATTCCAAAACATGAATGATGAATTCAGTGAAAATTTGAATATTGATTTCTTTGCAATTGACTGTAGGTTTTTCGGAAAAATATAAACGATCAAAAAGTCAGGCGAAACACTAGCATTTCCGTTCATGCGAGGACTTATACTATGCTTATTAATGCTTATACATATCCGACATATGGCCAGCTTGTGTGTTGTTCTCGCGAGGAGAAATTGAATTGAGAATCAACCATCTTCAACTGTTTCCACAAAACCACGCAAATCATTGGCCTTTTTCAAAGCCAACAAAATTTTCTAATAAGACGTTCGTCTTCCAACACGACGTTTCTGCGTTTCTTGCGATGCCTAACTTACGGAAAAAATAATTATATGAAAATCAAAATTAACAACTTTTACATGATGTAGCAATTAATTTTTAATGTGAAGACGAATTGACAACAATAACACATGCCAATGTTATATTATATGGGTTTCGCAAAATAAGAAACACTTTGCAAATAAGCACACACCAAAGGTTTCACGGTGTTGACGCTCTCCGTTTTACTCTCAGAGAACACATAATGTGGTGTAATATTCTCATTGACATTTGTGGTTTTTTGAATAGCGTGATTGTGTGAAACAGACTTACAACCCGGCCGGCCTTGGCTCGATCCCTGCTTGGTATTGGTATTGAGCTTTTTTTGGGCACCATTCCAAACTGACATTCAGTCTGAGAGAATCAGAAGTCTGCTCCATACATACAAACATTTTAACACTCCTAAAAAAAAGGTGAATAGATTTTTTAAGCCGAACACACAGGTTTTACCCAAGCCTGCTAATGACTAAAGACTGTAGAATGTAGACGTCAACATTTTAATGATAAGTAGACGAATAAAGAAGCGAAACATCAAATACGAGTACAATGCTGGTTGAACAAAGTTTTTTGCATACATTCCAGAAAACAAGCGTGAAAGTTTAGAATAAACTGACCCTAATAAATCCCAACCGAAGAAATGCTTGGAAATGATCCTCTGGCAAAAAAAAATCTCAAGAAGTTTTTTTGTGAATACGATTATTTCTGTTCAAACTGACTATTGTTTCCAAGCTTTTGAAATCTGATTTGGTAAAAAGTTGGCATTCATAGCATGACAATTCGCGATCTCAAGACTTGTTATCCACTTTTTGGGCAGTAATTATTTTGACGTAGGACTACGTTTGCATGCAATCGGAGAAATTCATTAGAAAATGAAAGAGGAGCGGTATGTGAACATGGAGAGTATCAGGAAGGCTTGGTCATTCTCAACGATCTCCCTCACACTCATTCCGACTCACTCAGATGACCTAAAACATTCATCCAAATTGATGCTTGACCACTCAAACCGATGTATAGAGACTACATTAGGAAAGCCTGTGTTTCCGTATCAAACAGCACTTGGAAATCCATCCTGTATATTCAACAGTTATGGGCAGGGTTCGGCAAAGTCATATTCAACTGAGGATAGTCAGTGGACTATGAAGAAATGTGCCTTCGTATTCAATTGGAAATGAGTTTCGGCTTCTTCCAGCAGTTCTCCGTCAACATGACTCAACAGTCATTCGGGCGTACGATTCGACTATCTCGTTTCAATTTTCCCCGTCAAATGAACTTCGTTGCATATTGAAGTGACTCTCCTCAAAATGAGTTCGTTTCTCTCTCTCTCTCTCTCTCTCTCTCTCTCTCATGTGTCGCGTATGCATGTATCGATGTTTGAGTTCAACATGGTTTGACATATACCCATTTTTCTGTATGTTTTTTTCACAAAATTGAACTCGGAGACAAAGTGAACTAATATTTTGTTTAGAATTCCTTTCAAACTGCGCGCTAAATACTAATACTAACGCGAGAACCTCTATAGCATACCTGGTAACTGTCTTTGTTCGTTGATTTGAGTTCACGATGAGTAAACAATGAAATCGTTCATTAATGGTGTAACTCCTTTTTTAGCATCAGATATCAAGTTTTCGTTTCACTTTATATGGACGTTAAACTAAGATTGTGTACGCGGGTAACGAGATTTGTGTCAAGGGGAGTAGTAGTGTGGATCGAATCAGGTTGAATGAAGAGGCAAATCTATTCATTAGTCACGTCAATTAGTATAACCATTGGACAGAATAGTTCATCAGACATCCTCGCTCTTGAAGGCATGTTGACGGCTAATGCCAAAATAGTCCTAGTCGAAGCGCTCCTACCACAGGAAAATATTTTCAACGCATCCGGCTTAAAATACGTTGCACTTTGATGCCATTTTTAACCTGGAAACAACACATAAATCACGCAAGTTGACTGGTCAATCGAAAAACATCACCAACAAGCAATGCTACACAAGCTCTCCACCGACAAAAGAAAATAAAAATCTATTTGCTTTACAATGCTTTGCTTTGCATTGAGCTTTTTGACTCTTTATTGAATGTTTTGGTGGCACTAAAAAAGGACCGTGATATTGTAGATATTGATATTGCAGCTGAAGATGATTGATTTAAGATTCAATGTTGTTCTTGCGAGGTTATATTATAATTTGTTCCACCAGCTCTTTTGAAAAATGGTTCTAAAAAGAACTGCTAAATTAACTTCCTCTGTCTGATAGACGGTGGAATAAAACACGTAGCGACAGGAGCGAAGCTTTGTCTTTTCGCTCAGGCTGTGACAGGAAAATATAAATTCGTATGCTGCTGCTGCGGTTGATCTTGTTACTGATGGCGATGTTTTTGCTGCTGTGGAGATTGTTTCTATTGATGTTGCTGGTTTGCTTCCGCCGCCGCTGATGATGTTGGGTGCTGATTATCCTGCTTCTTATCGGATTATTTCTTCTCGTTGATGGTGTTAACCCTTTCATTACGGCAGTGTGCTCCGCCAAAGTGCTACCCATGTATGGTGCACTGTGCCGAAAAGTATGCACATCGCGCTGGTGTGATCGAAGAGCAGTATGAATTTCATGTCGTCTAAAGACGACGCTCGTACACACAGCTCCTCGCGCGGATATCGTCTATAGACGACGCTCGTAATGAAAGGGTTAACATTTTTCTGACTCGAAAACGACCTGATCCGACCAGCTGGCAGAAGAGCCACATAGGAGTGGGCCTTGAACGCAATGTTTCGCTTCTCCTCAGGAATTTCACAGTGCGCGATACTTCCATTATATCAAGCAAAATCGTTGATATCAAGCATTCAGGAAGCATTAAGAAAGACTGTTGTTGACTCGCTAGCTGGTGCGAGACTGAAAATGAATAAAATGAACCAATATTTATATGCTGCTTCGCGTTTCTATTTTTCTTATTTCCCTTGGAGTGAATGATATGCACGGTGGATAGCTACGTATGTTTTGGCAGTGGTATTGATGTATTAAGATTATATTTTGCTGTTACTCTAGTCGCTCCTTTTGGTCGATATAATTTGAGGAACATAAATTGGGCTTATCAACACGCGCTTAAATAATTCTTGACATTTCACAAATATTCAATTGTTTTTCTTGAAAAACTATGGATGGGTTATACCTATGATATAACCGCAAGGTTGACGTAGGACTGCCGTTGTAAATAGTTATCAACGTGTTGCCTAGTCATCAAACGGTATGCGTAGAAGTTCAGTGAGCTGGCGACATGAAGGGATATCTTCCAATGCAGTCTTGAATAATCGAGCCAAAGCGTTGGATTTGTACCCGCTTTTGTAGACCGTGATAGCAAAACGAATTCGATCGTACCTCAATCGTTACGCAATCATAATTGAGTGGATTTTCGAGCGGCACTCGCATATATACTGATAGGTGTGATAGCCTGTTTTGAAAGCAATTTTAGGGCTATTGAAACAAGTTTTTGGATCAAAAAGTAACACGCATATAACGCGTAGACATTTTATCTTTCGAATGAAGTGTTTATCATACAATTTCGTTCAGTTGTTTAGGAGCTATTAACGCTCAAAATCTCGTTCTCGGGCGTAACGCTTTCGTTTTCGAAACTTTGAACTTTCACCTCAGTATAGAAATAAAAGACGTAGTCCTACGTAAAAAATAAACTCTTCTTTACTGTGATAGATGCTTAGAAATATTTCCAATCAATTGATTCAAACATCTTTGCGATCTATCAAGAAAAAGGGTCGGGGTAAGGACTTTCGAAATATTTCATTATTTTTTATATGTTCAGTTTTTAGATTTTCATTTCATCGCTCATATCGCGTGTTGGTGCCCAAATGGAATGGTTCTAAAATTTCGTAAATCCATGAAGACTTTCGTTGTGACTGTGCAATAAGCAAAACTGGAAAAAATTTTTGACACGTCTGTATTTAGTTTTCCAATTTGTACCCTCAATATGCTCCCGAAGTACGTAATCCTACATCAAAACTGAGGACAAACATATTTTGATTCTTCGTATAATCGTGATGAATTGCTTCGTTTGAGATTGGGTTACGAGTATCCTTAATTCCAATATTATTGTTTGTTAACGCATCATTTTCGATTGTGTCCTGGTGATTCTGTGGCTCGAAAAGCAGTTTAAAATTGGGGCAATCGATGGCGCAAGTACTAAAATTTTTTGAGTAGTAAAGGATAACACTTGACCGAATGTTTTTGTATTTTTTTAAATTAATCTCATAGATTTTAAGTCTCATGATGTTCTGTTTCCAGATAGTTATCGGTTTCTGACGTAAGCAACAATTATTTTTCTATGATTTTTTATGTCAGATGTCAGGCGTTCATGGATAACGCATTAAGGAAAAAAGTTGTGAAAGAACTGTTGCGGCAATATCAGTTCATTGATTTGGTTCCCAATTTTCAACTGATGTGTATTGAATAATGTTCCATCTAGCGTCTTTTTTAATTGGGCTTTATAAATAGCATTTAAATCAGACATAAAAGATGCCATGGAACATAACATGTCATAAAGACATAACCATCAAATTATGAATCAATGGAAGAAAATCCATAGTATTCAATATGAAGTCCACTTACATTGGATTACACTGAAGTCTAACATTTGAAATCTCTGCGACGAACCGAACATAGTCTCTCATAAAACTTGCCCATAAACCGGAACCCTATTCATTTTCTCCGCTTGCAACTTGCACATATTTTGACCTGTTTTTCCAGAATTTGCAAATGCCTCACACACACGGGTGCTTCTTAATTACACCTAAAATCCCGATGCACCGAACACAGCCTGCTGTAATAACGGCCACCACCCGATGGGGACATCCGATACCTTCCCACGGATCAATTTCGCCGGTGCTAGCAAACACAGCAGGAGGGTTCCCCCGCATTGGTCGAAACTTTCCCATCGATTTCATTAGACCCCCTTCGAAGGGCAACTTTCGCCGTTGGTAAAAACGTTTTGCAATCCGTGCGCCCATCCGTAGGAGACATGTTTCGGATAGAATATGTGTGCCCCCTCACTTCCCCGATAGAGAGTGTCATCGATATGGGTTTCCGTACTCTCGTTTCACACTAGCCAACATATTCGAGCAGATAGAGGGAGGTAGGGATCAGAACATCGGCAAGAAGATATGCATCATAGGGATTTGAGGCTTCGCCAGTCGTCACCTTTTACGACCCCAAAGAAGGCCATAAATGGTTTCTTGCTCATCCCGCCCCATCCATCGAGTGTTATCCGCTGAGATTACTTTATTTATTCGCAAAGTTTTTATGGCTCTCGAGAAAGATGGGAAATACGTACCACCTCGTCGTGCATACATTGAGTTGGTGTGTCCCTTCTGGTGTCCTTCGTGTGCCATAGCAACCGAAGAAGGTGAAATTGTCGACATAATTATTCAAGAATCATTAGCTGACATAAATTATACATCTGGCAGTTGCTCAGGTGATTCTTTTTGTCATGAACAAGTGGCATCCGGATTGGGGTCCATCCTGCGATTGTTGTCCCTTCTTTCCCTCCCTCAGTCGAGGGTAAAATATTTGTTTTCTTGATTTGTGCTTTCAGTGGAAGTGACTGTGTGCGTGCGGAAGGTGAGAACTCTTCCATTCTGGAATGCCAAACGACAAAGGAAAGTCAGAAAAAAGGAAAAAAACCGAAGAAGAAAAAAAAAATAGAGGAATGTCGTGATTCGCTGGAGAGATTTTCGTCCCGAACAACACATGTTCAAACCGCCCGCGCTGCCTTTGTCCGCCGAGAGCGCTGGATGACGATACGTTGTGATGCTCTTATGCCTACCTGGGAAGAAAGTCTTAGCCAAGTTTCGGGAGTGTTTTGTCATTCCCACATACCGAATGGGTAAAAGGCGAATACATTTTGCATGGGAAACCGTCTGAGAGCAACGCACCGTGAACCGTTTTCCACCCGCATTAGGATTTATTCAAACATAATTTAGAGAAAACGAGATCGTATCACAAATCCACCAATTCGGTGCGTGAGCGGTGAAGCGTGATATTTGATAGAACGTGAAGTGTGTTGCACCTTCCGAAGGGTAGGGTTAGTAGTTCCCATCGTTACGAGGCGACGATGTGTTCTTCTTTCGGAGAGACGGAGAAAGAGGTTGCAGTCGGAGGCGTTCACTGTTTAATATTCATCAGCTTCTGGAGCAACAATTATAGCTTATGTGAAGAAAACTTCTCCAGTGTGTACTCGTCTCCCCAATGGTTATGTAAAATGTAGGAGTTTCACATTTTACAATTTCGAACGTTTACTATTGAGCGCAAAATCGGTCAAAAAAGATGCTACCCAAAAAGGTAATTTTGACGTAGAACTACGTCTTTCATAAAGGGTGCCAAATCAGAAAACAGGTCACGTTTTTATGAAATAAAGTTAACGTTAATAACTATTTTTGCTGCGAACGAATTTTAACGATTTACATACCAATCGAATCGGAAATTTTCTAAGATTTGTTTTATATGTTATACATTAGTCTGTATATGGTTTAGATTGATGAAAATAGGAAGCATTCCCATTTCCTCATACATTTCTTCTGTCCTTCTGTCTAAAGTCTCCGTGAATCGTTCATTCTTTGTGAGGACACCGACTGGACAACACCGTTGCTGGGCGAGTCGAACGGCGAGGGATCGAGTGCCTTTCTCAAGGCAATTGGGGTGGAGGAGTAATATGAGGAAAGAGTAGAGTTTTCCAAGGACCTTTTTGAAGCCTAGAGACGAATGAACTAAAGAGGTTTATAGTCTATTTAATTCAACAAGGAAAGGAAAGGCAAACGTTCAGTATTGTTTTTGATACGAAGCGAATGAACATCGCTGTTCTTCCTTGTTTTGCGCTATTACATGTCTTCGTTTCTGACTGAGCTGTGGACGCGACCAAATTACTCACTCGCTGATGTCTCTGTCATTGCAATCATTGCATCAAACTGACGCCATTGCATTAATGTTGTGAGCTACACAATTGTGTGGGAAATCATCAAGCCAGGATATCGTCGGCTCACCAAGAGAATAATTGTTCTGGAATTCTGCCCGTGATTTGGTTTCGCATGGCGGTAGCAAAACTCTTTCCACCAAGGATAATAGCTAAGCTAATCTAGACAAGCAATATCAATAGAAAGGGCTTCAGTTGAGAAGAGCGCAAAACGGAGCTAAGTGTTTGTATATTTAGATGCTTCAGGCCATCGATATATGGATATTTGTGTGCGTACGCGCGTGCTTCATAACCCGTACGTAAAAATAGTGCATCTGCGCTACGCTGATACGTCATTTGTATCTGCACCCGTGTGCATTGGTGGTGCAAGTTATGCAGCCGTAATGATAAATATAAACAAGAAGGGGAGATAGCGGGAGGGAATATCTGCGCTAGGGTATTAGTAATTAATCTCTGCTGAGGCAAATATTCAGTATTTTTCCAAGCAGTTAGCATTGTTTGTTTTCCGTCATCATAAAGGTTTCGTTGATGTCTTTGACATTGCATCAATGCATTGAACTGACGCTATGGCGAAGCAGGCGTCAAGGTTGTGCGCCAAAACATTATTTAGGGAATTTCAAGGATCTTGAATGTCGTACTGAAGTGTTATAAGTTATTTGGGTTCGCGTGCCAATCGAAAAACTGCCTTCAACTAGGATTGCATTTGCGCTAATCTTGATCATAATGAAGCCAATTGCGAAAAAGGCCACCGGAATGAAACCAATTGCGACATACGATAGGGCTAGTGTATTGTTCTACGAGGGCAAGAAGTATTAATCAATTAATCAATTATCGACAATTGATTCTACAATAAAAAATGGGTGGGTTATTTCTATGATATAACCACAAGGGTGACGTTTAGAAATCTGTATTAGGTAAACAAATTGCAGTCGGAATAAAAATACCCCCGACCTGCGTGAATTTGCAATGCCAATTTCTTCATACACCTTAGTTCTAAAGTCCGTGTTGGGGAAACACATTTCGGCCGGAACAAAAATGCCCCCGACTTGTATTTGCCAATTTCCCCACGCTCCATGGATTCGAAATCTGTGTCAGGGAAACACATTTTAGTCGGAACAAAAATACTCCTGACTAGCATGTATTTGTAATTCCAATTTCTCCACGCTTCATGGATTAGAAGTCAGTGTTAGGGAAACACATTTCAGTCGGAACAAAAATGCTCCCGACTTTCATGTATTTGTAACGCATTTTACATTTATTCAATTGTCTGTCTAATGAAAAATAACATTTTATTAATTGCGATAAAAGCGTAGAAATATTCCGTATCAATTGATGCAAACATTTTTCCGATCCGGTAAGAAATGTTCGAGTTATAAACATTTGGAATTTTTAATTTTTTCCTGCATGTTTTGTGTTTAGGTTTTCATTTTACCCCCCATATACTCCGGTTAGACGTAGTCTGACGCCAAAAAAAACCATTTCAGGGCGATCAATCATTCTACTAAACAGTTATTTCTAAAATTTCACATCATTATAAAATAATATAGCGATAACCGATGCACAGACAAGTACAGAGCGATAAATGATACAAGAAATATAACGTCATCATCCGGTCACCATTTGCGGAGAGCAACAAATGGGAAAAGAGATAAAACACGAGAGTTTTTGTTTTTTACTGGAGCTGAGTTGCTAGTGAAACTATGCGGTCTATATGAATATACATATTTCAAGGGATAGCAGCGTTAAAAATGAAATATATAATCTGACTACCCTTCCCTGAGGCTCTATCTAGCTGAATAATCATACAGTTTGCACTCTCTGAGACTTATGAATCAAGATCTGCTACTGAATATGGATCATTCGCTTTGCGTAGTCCGTATGCTCCTGGTGTTTCATGATGTATGGAAGGGTCGATATGTATATGTTAGAGCCAAGGAAAAAAATAAACTTTCTGCACCGAAACCGTACATGACGGTTTCGGTTTGTTGGCTCGTATGTCGTGAAGTGCGAACCGAAGCCGAGTTGTCTCGTTCTGTTTTGTGTCGTGATTTGTAGCACGCAAAAGCAAAAGAATGCCTCTGGGGGAAATGATTTCTGTATGATCATATTTGAATGAACGAGAGCGAATTATTCAGTGAAAGGATCAATCGGCAAACACTGATTCGGAGCAATGAAATATGCGTTCGATGATCTGTGCTATGGAATTTGTTTGATGTTTCTCTCTGCTGATTTGGGGGTCGATTCCGCACATGTCACATTGCATCGAGCGAGAGGTATAAATTACTCTTCGGTTTCAATTTTTAACAGCAATTACGATTCGGCAGAGCAGGGCGTCCGAAAGGGCCGTTCTCAAGGCTGAGAGTTGAGCTGAAGTTTTCTAAACTGGCCTTCTTCAATGCTAGAGGTACTGAAAAAGTTTAACCACGTTGCCTATTACTTAATTCGGGTATGCATCGAGTGATATCACTACTCAGCAGAGCGTCTTAGCGCCCTATGATAAGCAAATGCACCATGAGTGAACCTCTATGTTATAAATGAAAGGGGTTGATACCTATTATAAATTCATCTCTCTTTTCAATTTTTAGTTTCACTCTAGACAGCGACAAGCCAACACCATCTGAATTGAATGGGTCTCAATTTGGGAGTTTATTTTGAGTTGATTGTACATTGATTTTTTTTTTATTTTGCTTGGAGAGAGCTTGTTTGAATTGTGTGAAATGTTTTCGGAATTATTGCAGTATTTGTCGATCGATCATTAAATTTTCGCGATTTCATGCAATGTTTCCGACTTAAATGTGGCGCCAAAGTGCAACACGTTTTAAGTGGGATGTGAAGAAGGTATTTTACTGTGGTTCTGTTCTCTGTGCTCTGTTCTTCGGTTGAAAACTGAAGGTGAAGATTTGTTCCACTGCGGTTGATTTCTTCACCACCACACAACCAATTTGGTTCGGTGTTTCTGTTTCCGTTCTGCGAGAGGTGCTGCATAGTATATTGTGTTGAAAATATTTGGGAGAATGTGTTTTTGCGAATGCTGGCTTATTTAGCTAAGAGATACCGAAAACTACTTGAATATTTCATGAGTTGTTCAAATTGACAGCCCTTGGTGAAGTCCTACGTCTCTCCGGATAAGTGTTTTACATCACCCAGCCGTCTTTTATGATCCAAACGCATGCCTTTTTGACGTAGGACTACTTCTTTCATTTCTGTACCGGGTGTAAGTTCAAAGTTTCAAAAACGAGAGCATTATATTAGAGGAACAAGCTTGTAAGTGCCAATAGCTCTTCACTGGCTCTATGACGTGGTATGGTAACTATTCTATACGAAAGATAAAATGTCTACAAGTAGTTATAGTTCAATTATAACTGAGGGGCAATTTTAAGGCTATTAAAACAAGTTTTTGGGTAAAAAAGTAACAAGTATATAACGCGTAGGCATTTTATTTTTCGAATGAAGTATTTATCATACCATTTCGTTCAGTTGTTCAGGAGCTATTATCGCTCAAAATCTATAAATATCTTTTGACTTTATTAGTGCCTTAGAGTCACTTCTTTTTTGAAATTTTTGCCAAAGTACAGGTTTTTTTTCATGGGAATTAAACCTTCCAATAAAAAATACGGTGTGGAACTGTTTCATTCGAAAACAAGTGAGACATACAGTGTTTACTTTTGGTTAAGGTCGTTCTATCCAAAGAAATCATCAAATATTTTCTACGAAACTCTAGGAGTATCGCATACTGAAAATATACAGTTGAATTTAGAAAACTCTCAAACTCATTTCCGAACTCTACCATTCAAAGTTAATTACGCAACCTGGATCACAAAGATCACTTCTCGACAACATAAACGACCCGTTTGACATTTGTTACGTCGATGACTGATTTAAGTGGAATTTAGCAGCACTACGAGGCAAAATGCCATGGCTGTATTTAAACAACAAAATGCCTCACGACAATCCCACATTCACCCGCGACACCACGTTTTGTCATTTGCAATGCATCAGAGAAGCTGTGCACAAACTGATCCCCCCGCAAACAGCTTCCAAGAATCACACAGCAACCATTTGAGTCACTTCAGTCGATCGTTATGAATCAGTATTTTTGCTCACGACCACCACACGTGTCCACGGGATTGAAACGAATCCTCGACGAAAACACTCCAGATGACGAACCTTCCCGATGTTTTGTTCCAGATTCCCGAGGTCAAAAAATTGCCGTATATCGTTAATTGCATTAATCGGGTCCAAGAATTGTCAAGCGGACTTAATTATGTCCAAAAGCGAACAAAAACACACTGAGAAAAAACAAACGAAACCTGTTTTCAAATGGGGGGAAGCTCGCCCCACTAAGCCCCCGTCGATCAGCCCCTTAATTGCGTCGATCCGTCGTCGAAGGAGAAAGAGGCGGAAAAAGTAACGGTCTCGTTTTTCGAAGTATTTTATTAATCGGCACTGCCATCGCGCTCGATGAAATTCACCAAAACCAAAAAGACCCAAAGGCGGACATGGGTCGCGAATACCTGTTTGTGTTTTTCCCTTCGGTTATTTTTTTTAAAGATACTCGTCGTCGTCATTGTCATCATTTGGACGGGTTTCGGGTGACATCGACATGTTCCCTGCGCTGGCTGGCTGCTCCTCTCGTAGTCCACAGACGGACGAAGATGATGAGGAGCGGCAGGCTTCCGGGTTTCAGCATCTTGTGATGATGTCCTATTTACACTGCCGTCGTATCGTGTTTTGGTCGTCGTCATTATCAACATATCTTAGGAAAAAAACTGAGGTGAGCCTCCGCGAAGAAAAAACAGAGTCGATTTTTAATTGTTTCGCCTTCAAAAGCTCACCTGCAATAGTTGGTATACTACCGCGTTATCTCGCGTGAAAAACATACAACCAGATATGACATATGTTTCTTCAAAATAGCTTTGGTAGGGAAGGGCAGAAAGTATCAGTTCGATTTGATCTAAATTAACCCGGTCCATCCAATCGGTTAACCCATCGATTTTTTTCATATATTCTTCCGTAGTTTTTTTTTCTCTTCAACCCCTAGCTATGCCATTAATTCTAAACAAATAATTTATATCTCTCAGCTCGATTGTTTCTTACGTTCCGTTTTCTTTTCTTCTTTTCAGGTAAGATGTTTCTCCCCTCTTCTACCTGTTGCTGCTATGATGCTGTACTACGTAAAATGCGTCCATCGAAAGCGGGAGATTCGATGAAATGGAGTTTTATTTGGGTAAGGGTCCAATTGAAAAAAAGGGCAAGAGGACCGTGAAGGTGCTTCGCTGATGTGGTGATTTGTGTGTTATTCTAATCGAAAGGAATGTCTCTCAGGGATATTCACCGCAATACCAGTAACGAATATTGAACTTCTTTGTATTTAGATCAATTTTAGACCAGTGAGCTATATATCATGTTTTCCGAAATTCATGATATACTGAAGTCACGTTAAATTCTTAAAACTTGATGAATTGCATTCGTCACAATTGCACGTGTGTTACGGCCGAGTAAAGATGGTCAATAGCATATTGAAGATCGACAACTTCCTACGTGTATGGAAGCAAGGGGACAGACACACCTTTCACAACTCTCGCGCCAAGAAAGTTTAGACGCCATCTCCAAGCCTGTTCGCTTGGTTGTCATACTTATTTTTGTGGCAATTTCATCAATACCTACTGCTGGCCCCGTCTGGTGGTCGGGGAAAATAAATTATCTGTGTCACCATCCTCTTTCCGCAACCTTCTGCGGTTTGGAATCAGCGCATGAAACACTATGACTCTTTCTGTGGTCAGACTAATCGAACTTGATTAGCTATCAACTGTGGGGAAAACATAGTTCTCGGAATCTTTTCCGCTCACACATTGCGAGCCACATTTTCACATCATACCCCATGATCATATCACACTTTAATCGAGCGATGCGCGTCATGTCTGGTCTGGAGATCGATAAAACTCGTTTGCTGAAAGCCACGTCGTCAAGTGGCCGGGAAAAAATAAACCACCCTTCCTCTCGCTAGCCTACATTAACTGCCGGGGCTAAAAGTCACACCTCGAGGTGGAGTGGATAGGAAAGAGAAGCGGTTCAAAGGCTTCAGCAGGAGAGGGAGAGAGCGGGAGGCTGGAACGCTACAGCATCTCGAAGGAGTGAAAGCAATTAAAATTCTCCGCGATCCCCACCGAGCTGCGCTCCCTCCGCAACTCCGTCTGTTCCTCGCGCGCTCAGGTGGTAATTATCTTCTTCTTATTCCCAAATCCTCCCAAACCTTTGGTTCGGTTCGGTTCGGTTGGATACCTGCCGAATTTCATTCCGCCGCCATTCAGCAGCAGCATTAGCGGCAGCGGAAATGGGGATTTTTTCTGAACATTTTTTCTGAAGTTCGCTTATTACGTGACCCTCTCTCTGGTAAAGGTTTCTTGAAGTCAACTCTCTGTCATTAGTTTTCGGCAGCTCGAACAGACTTGGGGGTTAAAATGGTTTTGTTGGGAATGTTAGCAGATTCCTAATAGTTCTTTTGAGTTTTCTTAAGAATTTTTGAATCGAGAATCTAAACTCTGAATTTGAATCTGGAGTGTAGGATGTATATCTTGAGTTTGTTTTCTGAATCTGGATTCTAAATCTACATACGGATTCTGAACCTGAATTCGGATTCTGAATCTGGATTGTATTCTCAATCCAAATTCTGAGTATGGACTCTAAACCTGGATTCTGAATCTGGATTGAATTTTGAATCTGGATTCTGAATTTGGATTTTGAATCTGGAATTTGGAATCTAAATCTGGAATCTGAATTTAGATTGGATTTTGAAACTGGATTCTGAACCTGGATTCTAAATACGGATTCTGAACCTGAACTCGGATTCTGAACATGGATTCTGAATTTGAGTTCTGAATCTGGATTGTATTCTCAATCCAAATTCTGAGTATGGACTCTGTACCTGGATTCTGAATCTAGATTGAATTTTGAATCTGGATTCTGAATCTGGAATTTGGAATCAAATCTGGAATCTGAATTCGGAATTCTGAACATGATTTGAAACGGGATTCTGAATCTGGATTCTAAATACGGATTCTGAATACGGATTCTGAACCTGAATTCGGATTCCGAATATGAATTCTGAATCTGGATTGTATTCTTAATCCAAATTCTGAGTATGGATTCTGAACCTGGATTCTGAATCTAGATTGAATTTTGAATCTGGATTCTGAATTTGGATTTTGAATCTGGAATTTGGAATCTAAATCTGGAATCTGAATTTAGATTGGATTTTGAAACTGGATTCTAAATACGGATTCTGAACCTGAATTCGGATTCTGAACATGGATTATGAATCTGAAATCTAAATTCTCTGAATCTGAGTTCTGAATCTGGATTGTATTCTCAATCCAATTCTGAGTATGGACTCTGAACCTGGATTCTGAATCTGGTCTGAATTTTGAATCTGGATTCTGAATGTGGATATTCAATCTGGAATTTGGAATCTAAATCTGGAATCTAGATTGGATTTTGAAACTGGTTTCTAAATCTGGATTCTAAATACGTTCTTCTGAATACGGATTCTAAATCTGAGTTCTGAATCTGAATTGTATTCTCAGTCGAAATTCTGAGTATAGACTCTGAACCTGGATTTTGAATCTGGATTGAATTTTGAATCTGGATTCTGAATCTGGATTCTGAATCTGGAATTTGGATTCTGAATTTAGATTGGATTGTGGAACTGGATTCTGAATCTGGATTCTAAATACGGATTCTGAATAAGGATTCTGAATAAGGATTCTGAATCTGGATTGTATTCTCAATCCAAATTCTGAGTATGGACTCTGAAGCGGATTCTGAATTTGGATTGAATTTTGAATCTGGATTCTGAATCTGGAATTTGGAATCTAAATCTGGAATCTGAATTTAGATTGGATTTTGAAACTGGATTCTGAATCCGAATTCTGATTCCGGAATCTGAGTCGTATTCTGAATCTGAATTGGATTCCAAAATGAATTCTAGATTTAGATTCCGTAACGTGAATCATGAATCTGAATTAGGATTGGATTCTGAATACAGACGCTGAGTATGGATTCAAAATTTGGGTTCTGTATATGGGTCTAAATTTTGAATCTGAATTCTGAATATTGATCCTGAATTTAGAATCAGAATTTGAATTCAGATTCAGGATTCCGATTTTGGCTTCTGAATTTGGATTTTGAATCAGAATTGGATTCTGAATTATAAATCTGATTTTGGATTCTTAATCAGGATTCTGAATTTGGATTCTGAATCTTGATTCTGAATTTGAACTAAATCTGAATCTGAATTGGCTTCCGGATATGAATTCTAAATTTTCAAATCGAGATTTTGAAACATGAAACAAACTGGAATTCGAAATTGGATTGGATTCTGAATACGGGCAATGAATATGGATTTTAAATTTGGAATCTAAATCTGGATTCTGTATCTGTATGCTAAATCTGAAATCTAGCTCTAAATTCTGAATCAGGATTCTATGTCTGAACATGGATTCCAATTTTGGATTCTGATTATGGTATCTAGATTATAAATTTGGATTCTGAATATGAATCTGGAATCTGAAATCTGAATACGAATTTGAATATACTGTTTTTTTTCATGGCATTTTCCACGCAATTATCTCGATATTACGCGTTTTTTCAGCAATTTGCTCGAAATTATGTGATTTTCTTGAAATTACGCAGTTTGCCTATCGGTTTGCCTCGTTGAGAAAAAAAAATTCTGCGTGTGCGTGTGCGAGTGTGGTTGTGACGAGTACGCGCTGATAAAGGGGCAATCTTTTTTTACGCGATTCTCGCAAAAGTACGCGATTTTTATTGTGCGCACGCATCAATCGCGTAAAAAATCCAATATTTTCAGGGAATCTGTATCTGGATTCTGATCTGCCATCTGTAATCTGCAATCTGCAATCTGCAATCTGCAATCTGCAATCTGCAATCTGCAATCTGAAATCTGAAATATGCAATCTGAAATCTGCAATCTGCAATGTGAAACCTGAAATCTGCAAGATCATTGTTTCTTCCCCTTCGCGATAAGGGTAACAAGAACAGTCGACATTTCCCACCACTCAATGTGTAAATATGTTTAAATTCTCGCGATGCAGCATTATCTGTATGTAAAATTTATTAATGTTAGTAACAAGTTCATTGTAAACGCAACTCGCGGCTCTCTAGATTGTTTCTGCTGAGACGAACCCGATCCTGGCATCATAGAAAAGAAAAGGAGAGCTGAAAGTCTAAAAAAATAAAGAATAAAAAGCGTAAATGACATTTGAAAAAAAAAAACTGAAAGCTATTCAAATAACTTCACGGGAAATGTTGGGGAACAAATCAAAGAATTGAGAACATGCCGTCAATTCATAAAATAGAAACGAAATTAAAATGGAGTTTGAGCGCAATTCAATTATTTTGCCGATTTTCCAAAAAAATGGAGAAATGTCCACGTGGACAACAGAATGAGAAGTATAGATAATGATCACACTTGTCCAAGGAGGTGGAGGAGGGTATCTTAAATTGTACTTTATCTGTCCACATGGTATGTTTAGGTTTTTTTTTTCTTTCTTTATTAAAGAGATTTTCAGCCAAAGGCTGGTTCATCTCTAAAATGTTTAGGTATGTTGTCAGCTGTTTAGGTACTCGAGATGCTGGCATCAAACATGGCTGCCTGTCAGAGGGCTTAAACAAACTTGTGTCTGACAGTGATTTTATATTATTGATAAAGTTTTAGCGGAACTGCTACGAAAATTTTGGAAAAATTTCATGTTAGGGTGAGAAATACGTGTTTAAAGTACTTGAATAAAAACGGATGAATTATTTTGATGTTTGTTTCGCGTCAAGGCAATGTTGCCACTTTTCCATATGTCGATTGGATTTGAATCCCGGGTGGATTTCAGAACACAGAATTCGATCTCGTTCGGATTGCGAAATTTCTAAACTCATCCGGGTTCCGGAATATCGGTGAATGTGTGATGCTAAACACTCGGCCACGGGAGCACACTTACTAGCTTCTGTGTCAAAATTCCCGATGAAAAATGGGGTCAAAGACTTCCACTGCTTGCGACTCCAAGCTTCCATCCACATCCCTCTCCCGCGGCTGTATCCAGTAGCACTAAGCTCGATTCACCCAAATTCTTGTGCTGTAATTATTTAAATCGGTCGACATTAAAATGATAATTATTTTCCCGTAGAATGCACTGTTTTTTTTGCAACAAATGGTATGCCACTTCGAACGGACAGTGCAAGTGGCGCGGAAAGCTAAATATCAATTCGTGTTGCCGTGAGCTATGAAATAAGTGACGAATAGTTGTTGGGGGATGAATGTGGATGAAATGTAGGAAATAAAATCGTAGGAGGAATGTGATGCGGTTTTCCTCGGGACTTAATGGCGTTCACATATTTTCGAATTGGTTAGTTGCAATTGTGAAAATTGTTTTTTCCCCCAGACGAAAAAGATTGGATGCAGGGGGGAAGAGGTGTGATGGTTATTTCCCAGCAGTCACCTTTGGGAGGCGGCAAATATATGTGTACGGGAACGCACATGATAAAGTAAAGTCAAGTTAATTTTCTGTGAGAACAATTATGGCATTGTAAAAATATTTTGTAAGAAAACATGCCAATGATGGCGTCGGCCATTCTGAGCACCCAGCCGTGAAGGGACACCCGAGTAATAAGTGGTGAAATTTTGAAAATATTTCAAAATTTCACTAGAATGGAGGGACCCCTTTTTATGATCAGTTTCTTGATGTAGGGAGCATTATATGTCATGCATAATTTTCAGACATGAATGATTTCCCCGCTCATCATCCATTACTCGGGTCACTTCTCACCCGGCGACTAGGAAGGAGTGGAAAATTCTGCCCTTGCTCCTTTATTTCGTCGCTTGGATCTCTTTTCCTTTTTCTTTCTCATCCACTTAAGGTTAAGGCGTTTCCAGCAACTACGCCAGTGCCCCTCGCGCATCTTGACGATCTCCACTAAAGGACGTGATGGGATAACACTTTTTTGTGTGCCTCTCTTTGCTCTCGCTCGCTTTTTGAAAGGCCGGCTCAAGAAGATGAGCCAACCAACCAACCATCCAACCAACGGCGGCAGGAATTCTAGGATTGTCTCGTCGTCGTCGTCGTTCCCCTTCGCGCGAGTGCTTCTCGACGATGACTAGCACCCATTAACCGTTTGTTGTTGTAACAATTATATTTCATTTCCGTGTACTGCAATTATGGCCACTCTCCGAACGAAGTGCTTGGAGAAGAAAAAGTAAGAAGAAAATATTTCTTATAGTGCCGCTAGAAGCCTGACGAAGGACTGTTGATTTTTGTGACGCTGGTCAACGCCGATTTTATGCGGGGAAACGAAGAAATGAAGAAATGATTTAATCCGTCTCAATGAGGGTGAATCGCTCAATTAGAAGATGACAAATAATTATTTATTCCCATGGCATTATTCTTGGAGAAAATTCGAGCCCAACTCAGTGATTACTGCTTCCTGAAGTTACAATGTTTAACTCATTATTCAAGTGCTAGACACCAACTTTACACAACAAGAAGAATCGGCTCGAGGTATCAAAGCGTTTGAGAGAGTGGTGTTCCCTCAACCGCATCACGACCTCAAACAATCGAAAAACTTACGTCTTGTTGTCTGGTAAAGTTTGGCTGCTCGTATTTTTGTTTATGTGTCACAAACTTCTTGTTTCAAAATTTCATTGTCAACGTGGCGTAGCCGTCGAGAAACGTTCCTCGCCGGTGGACCCGTCTCATGATCATCGTGATGGGTTACGACCCATCACCCCTAGCTGGGGGCAACAAATTTCCGCTTTCTTCCATTGTCTTTGAGCACTAAGACAAATTGTGCGCCGCTCCCACACACACACATACACACACACATACACACGGTGCGGAGGTGCGTAGGTGTCAGTTGGTGCCCCCGTCCGAGGAAAGAAGTCATCGTCGTCACGGTGGTTGGCCGACGCGATGGCCGCGAAGTTATTAAATAACGAAACGGCAGGAGGAAAAAAACATACGAAGCTTTTCCCTGTGTGTTTATACAAATAGATGGTGGAGAGAAAATTCCTTCACAGTTCGTTCAACACAAACAGTTTGGCTTTCCGGTGCGCGTACAACAACAGTTGGAATTCTGTCATAAGGAAACGTGAAACTTCTCCCCCCACATTCCGATTTGTTGTATCGTTTAATTTTGTGCAAGCACCTGAACTGAACTACTTCCGTCTTTTTGAACAATGTTTAATGACTTTAATAGGGGTAATCACTTTAGTTGGGTCATCCTTTTCATGGAAAATTTATAACGCAACCTCGTTGGAACGGGATTTTCTCGATGTAACATGTATTTAGTTTTTTAAAGGAGTATTTTTTGATCCGATTTAAGCCAAATATGCAAATGAAGCGGTTTTTTCCAGGTTGAACTCTGGAAGGGTCGCATCGATGCCAAAGTTTTTGAACGTCCGCTGGAACAATTGAACTGGAAAGTCTCTCGTGGTGCCAGATCAGGTGAAAGATCTAAGCTTTTTCCCACAGTAACATAGCCATTCCATGCCAAACCGATATAGTGGTCCTCAGATTTTCGTGAAAAATGGTAATTTTGTTCTTTATCGCAAAACATTAGACTCGTATTTTTTTAATTTTTTCATTAGGGTGACCATTTCCATTTTAGGATTGTCCGAAAAATCGAAATTCCTCTTTTTTCAAAAAATTACTTTTTTCAGAAATTCATAACTTTTGAACTACTACCGATTCAGATGATATATCAAATTAACGCCAATCACCTGGACTTTCTTGAAAAAATACTACACCTGCAGAAAATTTGAATTCTGTTCTCGTTATTACTGATGTATTCGTTTTTTTACTGTTTTCATATTCTCGGGACCAAAGGCGCTATATTTTTTAATATTTTTTCTGAAAAGCTGAGTAATTTTCACAAAACATATCTCGAAACCAAGGAGGCGTTTTTTTTTCGTTTTTGAGTTATGATTTTCCAAAGTTAACATATCAAAGTTAACATATATATAAAAAGGCATCCATCGGGTAACTTTGAAAAATCATAACTCAAAAACGAAAAAAACGCCTCCTTGGTTTCGAGATATGTTATGTGAAAAATCCTCAGCTTTTCAGAAAAAATATAAAAAAATATAGCGCCCTAGGTCCCGAAATCATGTAACCTAAAAATAATAAATACAATGAATAATTACGAAATAATTACGGTAAACTTAGAAAAATCATAACTTAAAAACAAAAAAAAACGCCTCTCTGGTTTCGAGATATATTATGTAGAAAAATTCTCAGCCTTCCAAAAAAATAAATTAAATAATATAGCGCCTTTGGTCCCGAGACCATGAAAACTGTAAAAAACAAATACAATCATCAATAACTAAACCAAAATTAAAATTTTTTGCAACTCTGGTATTTTTTCAAAAACATAACAGCTAATTGGCTTTAATTTGATATGTTGATCATTCAAATCGGTTCAGTAGTTAAAAAAAAATTTTTTTTGAAAAAAGTGGAAAAATTAGATTTTTCGGACCACCCTAAAATGGAAATGGAAATGGAAAAAAAATACGGGTCTAAAGGTTTGCGACAAAGAACAAAATTTCCACTTCCCACGAAAATCTGAGAACCATTATATCGGTTTCATATGGAATGGCTGAATTCATATACTGGCCCAAATTTCATGCAAAATATTCTGAATAGATCCGAATGTGGTGTTACTAATTCCAATTTTTTCGATCAACATGTTCGATTAAACTATAGTGGTTATGTCAGGTTATGATTTCTGTCAAATTTCCGGTGATTCGGGTAAATGTATTTTTTTATTATTGAAACATGGGTATTCGGATACATTCGTACAGTACATTTGAATAAATATCCATATTACATTCGGGTAAGGGTTCTATTCGGTCAAATGCTACATTAGGATAAATATATATATTTTTTTAATTTTCTAAATCTTAAAACTTCTAAGTATCCATTTTTTATATTTACTATGGTGCCAATAAAAATGGTCATCTCAAATTTCAAAAAGTTAATTCATAAAAAATGTTCACCACCTCAAAAAAACACCCTATGCCAAATATAAGCTCAATCGGATTTAAGGGAGGGTGGCGCTAAGCGGTCAAAGTTGAATGTTTTTGATAATCGAAAAATCAACCTCCCCCCTTGGGTCGGAGATCGGGATTTTCGAAAAAAAAATTGATGCCGAATGTCTTAAAATTACATGAAACGTCCAGATCTAGTGTCATCTCGAAATTTGTTTTTGTAAAAATCGACACTCTGGGAATGGGAATTTTCGGAATACCAAACGAAACGTATGGCTTTGGGTACCAATAAAAATAGTTAACTCATTTTTTCATTCGGAACTTTCTGCGAAATGTTGATTTGCACGATAATATACCATTTGTAAAATATTAGCTCATTCGAACTTCATTTATTAGTGTCACAGACGTAAAAACTTTAGTTTTTTTTTAAAAGGAAAAATCACCGAAAGTCGGGGGTTTAAAAAAAAATTTGCCAAATGTCTTAAAATTGCATTACAAGCGGAGATTTTCTATTATTCCGAAAAAAAATTTGTCAAAAAAAATTTTTTTTTGGCACTAGGTCGTTTTTCCGTCTGAAAAGTCGATTTTTGACGAAAAAATTTGTTTGAGACAACTGTAAATCTCGATGTGTCATAAAATTCTAAGACATTTGGCATCAAAAAATTGTTTTGCGAACCCCGATTTCCGGTGATTTTTCGGTTTTCAAAAAACTCAAATTTCAACGTGCAACACTAATAAATGAAGTTCGAATGAGCTAATATTTTACATAGGGTATATTATCGTGCAAATCAATATTTCGCAACAAGTTCGAAATGAAGAATAGAGATAATTATTTTTATTGGCACTTAAAACCATACGTTTCGTCTCGCATTCCGAAAAAAAGTAAGTCCCAGAGTGTCGATTTTTGACAAATTTTTTTTCGAGATGAAACTAGATCTCGACGTTTTATGCAATTTTAAGACATTTGGCATCAAATTTTGTTTTGAAAACCCCGATTTCCTTTACTCCCTTGGGTGATTTTTCGATTTTCAAAAAAACTCAAACTTTGACCGCTTTGCGCCACTCTCCCTTAAGTCCGATTGAGCTGATATTTGGCATAGGGTGTTTTTTCGAGGTGGTAAATATTTTGTATAGGGTAACTTTTTGAAATTTTAGGGTCGATTTTTTCTCATACATTCATTGACACCCTAATATTTACATTCACAAAGCTTTTGTATTTGAAGAACAAAATCGGAAAGCTTTCAGATTTTCGTATTATTCTTATGTCCTGTTTCCAAGCAAATATTCAGAGGTATACTTATATAGTTTTCGATACAGGGCATACTTTATTATATACAGTATCCAATTACTTTTCCTGTATATGATCGAGCCAAAATATTTTTTTATTCGTTTTTATGCATATATTTTTCCCCCTTAAAGTCTGAAAACATCTTTCTCCAATGAAAACATTTTTTTCCTGAATCTCTCAGGAGGTGATAGACGGTCATATTTGATAAAAAAAATCCTTCTACGCATATGTTCGAATTTCAACAATGACAGAGTTGTAGAACTTTTTCTTTTTGTTTCGGACTCTGTTGCCTCTTGAAAAGTACGCCAAATGATAAACCGATTGTGTTACTTTCATTTGAAAGATGAGCAAATTTAGTACAGGGCATAGTAGTGGAACATCTAAATTAGTGGATTTAAATAATAGTAATCTTTAATGTGTGATTATTAATTTTATCACAAAAAATCATACTAAGCATGATTGTTTCTTTCAATCAAGTTAAAGTTCTCTAACCACTCTACAATTTGTTCTTTGACACCCAACTTCTATCTCTCTTAATTTCGCTGCAATGTCGATATAAACAATTCCTAATGAAAATTCAAGCAAAATCTTCAAAAATCGTGATTTTTAACCTACTGTACTTATAATAGCCACTCAAATTTCACTTTAACGTTGGAAGGTTTATTTTTTTCTCGAAATAAGTCATATTTGAATCATAAAATTTTTTTTTCGAACTGTATATAATCGAGTCATACATAATCGAGCCTGTATAAAATCGAGTCATACCTTCATTTTTTGAGTCCTTTTAGTTACTGATAATCCGGTGTTCTAAATTTCATAATTTCTAATTTTCTGATTTTGCTATTTACTACTTATCTGTTTTTTTTATTTCAGTGATATATTTTTAATCATGATTAAATTTTTACATTTCAGATTTTTTCGATCACATCATTTCTGTTTTTTAATTTTAATTTTCTTATTCTATGATTTTTCCATTTACACTTTTTTCTGCTTTCTGATTTGCAATTTGTTTTATTTTAGTGCAGTATGAATACACTTTACTTGTTAAATTCTCGTTAGGGACTAACGCACATAATTTACTTTTCATTCTTTCTCTGTACATCAACCCTTACAATCCATTTAATCTTTCCGTTTGCCTATCCTTAACTTAGTTTGTTTAGATAGGATTGCGCGAGGGGAACCAAACATAAAAAATGTCTCGTCATGTCGATGAACTTGCCTTCCACGGACTGAATCAAAAATGAAGTAACAAAAAGTAACACTAAAACTGGAATCTACATGCAATTCTACATGAAAAACTTGACATTGATATGACATTTTATCCTAAGACTAGCCGCTCTCCAGATTTAACCAATTCAATATAGTTAAAATCATGTTCGTAAAATGCTATAAAATGTATACTGCTGCTGGACATCATGATTATTTTCGCTATAGAAATGGTTATATCTCAAAACGGTTAGTCCTAGTATGGAACGTTATATATAGTTTTTCATGTAGAATCGCATGCAGATTTCATTTTTATATTGGTTATAATTTCACAATGTATAAAATTTTTTTATAAAATTATATCCCCCCATTTTGGTGAATTTACTTCGGCACCACGGTATTTTGTTAAATTGAATGGGGTTCCCAATAAAAATATCGCTGGAGGGGTGTTCTGAGATATAAAAGTTTTTATTATTAAATTAAATTTTGAGTTAAATTTTCTAACCGAACATTTAAAATGTATTTCTTTCGTAAATGGCTCATTTTCGTTTCTTACTTTCTTCTTTTCTATCTTTCGTCCTTCACTTCTCTCTATATTTCATTATTTCTTCGTTTCTCACATTATTTTTTTCCTCTTTTTCTTTCTTTCTTGCTTCCTTTCTTCCTTTATTTCATAATTTCTCTCTGACTTTAAATATTCTCTCTCTTCTTCCTCCTTTCTCCCTTTTTTTCTTTTCTTTCATTCTTTTCTTTATCTCCTTCTTCCTATCAATATTTCCTTAATTTTTTGCAGAAAAATAAGAAAAAAATGGTCTTTTTAAAAAAATATCTGTATCTGGTTGAGAGTAAATTTTAAAGTTATCGAATTTCAAAAAGCCAATTTGCTATGATAGCTTCGATAGGTCTTTTGAGCAACTTTGTATACTTGAAATATTCAGAAAAGAATTAGTCTCTTTTTTGAAAAGGGCCCATTTTTTTCTCTTTTTTATACAAAAATTTTTAGCTCAAAAACTATAATACCTATAAAATTATGCTCAAGGAATGAAATGTATAAAATTGATGAAATTTTTATTAAAAATATCAAAAAAAAAGTTTTAAAAAATAAATTCGCTAAGAAAAAATTGTTTTGAAAATTAAAACTCATTTTTCTCAAAAACGATTTTTTCTAAAATTCTGAAAAATATATATCAATAGCCCTTACAATTTCCAATAAGTCGTCCATGCATCGGAAGATGGGCATTTTTACAGGGAAAACATTTTTTTTTAATAACAACTTTTTCATGTTTTCTTTAAAAAAATTACAGCTAATCCTAATTTCGTTTACGGCCAAGATAACGATATTGTGTATTCGACAAAGTTTCAGATCTTATTGAAATGTGAATTTTTGTCAAAGACGTCAACTTCCTATGATTTATAGTTTCTGGAATATAAGGCATTTTTGTAAGGCAGACTCCTGAAAAAGTAATGTTTAACTCGTAAAATTTTTGTGTGTAAATTCTCGCGTTCGACATGTTCTTGACATGTTTCTATATAGAAAAATGTTTTCAGAACGTGATAATTTGAACATAAAAATGTTGCAAGTTGAACATTAATAGTATTTTTTCAAAAAAAAAAACATCATGAAAAAAAGTTGTCAGAAAAACTTTTTTCCTGTAAAGGTATCCATTTTCCTTTTTATGGGTGACTTATTGGAAATTTAATTTTTTTTTTTATATTTTTATGTTTTTTTTCAGAATTCTGAAAACACATGTTTTCGAGAAAAATGAATTTTAATTTTTTTTCGATTTTTTTTTAAATTTATAATTTCCTATATTTCATTCTTTAACCATCATTTTGTAGATCTTATAGTTTTCTAATTAAAATTTTTCGAAAAAAGATATATATTTTCGAGTTGATATTTTCAAAAGAAATTCTCACACAAAAGAATGGAATGTAAGAAATTATTTATGTTTTCATTAAACATTATCAAACAATTTTTCGAAAAAAAAATCATTCAATTTTTTTTTTTTTGAGAATTGAAACTTGTTTTTCTCGAAAGAAGGTTTTATTTTAAATTCTAAAAAAATGTTTATGAGTAAACCATACAATTTCCAACAAGTCACCCATACATTGGAAGATGGGCATTTTACAGGAAAAAAGTTTTTCCAACAACAACTTTTCCATGTTTTTCATTGAAAAATTACTATTAATGTTAATTTTCGTAGCATTTTTAATGTAGAAATTATCGCGATTCACACACTCTGCTTTTTTTTAAACGGTTTTATTTAGCAATCCAAGATGGCTGCCACTACCAAATGGCAGGCTACATATTTTCTCAAAACCTGATTAATATGGGTATCAAATGAAAGAGTTTGACTAGTAGAACACAGTTATTTATGAAAAATGCGAATCCAAGATGGCTGCCACTACCAAATGGCGGGCTACATATTTTCTCAAAAGCCGATTAATATGGGTATCAAATGAAAGGGCTTGAATAGTAGATCACAGTAGATCACGAAAAAACCAAATCCAAGATGGCTGCAATCACAAAATAGCAATTTACTTTATTAAACGGTTTTATTTAGCTTGAACTGTTTGTATGTTTGTAGGGTTGTCCCACATTAATAGAAATTTGACCAATAGGAACTGACCGAATGTATAAAACACTTTTATCTCTGCTGTCATTTTAAAGCTGCTTTTATTGAAAAATTCAAGTTGAACGCCGTTACAAAATAGCTGATTCCATATCATCTCAAATAAAAAAGGTTGATTGAGGTATCAAATGAACGAACTTGACATGGAGAACACATTATGTATTTTCTGCAATCCACTCAATATCGGTATCAAATGAAATTATTTGACTGATGGAATACAGTCCAATGGTTTTATTGTAGAGAAATATTCTAATGAATCAGATAATGTACTAAAAACTAGAAAATAAAATAAGTACAAAAAAACTTTTTAAGTTAAACGCTTTAATTGTGATTAAACATAATAATGCACTAAAAGCTAGAAAATAATTGGGTAGATAATCCATTATCTACAATTAGCGACTTCATCATATGTCCCATGTTATGTTATTATGTTTAATCACAATTAAACCGTTTAACTTAAAAAGTTTGTTTTACTTATTTTATTTCTATTTAGATACATGTTAAGAATGTGTTCTATTTAGATACATGTCAAACGCGAGAAGTTACACACAAACACAACATAAAAAATAATAAAGACAGCATACTGCCGTTCTACACATAGTTGTTCCTATTACTTTTTGAAAAAAAATCCACTTTTCTTCATAAAACGATGTTTTCATGTCTACTCTTCAGGAAAAACACAACAAAGTTATTGTTTGTTCCTAGCTTTTAAAAAAACAACATCAAGCTCAATTGTCCCATTTTGATATTCTAGGCATAACTATCCCACCATGAATTAAATAAATCCGTAAACATCCGTTGCATTTTTCTCAGTTGCTGATTTTGGAATATGGGACAACTATGCGTAGAACGGCAGTATCGGGCCATGATTACAGATTTTTTGTACAAAAATTAAGTTCCCTTCATGTGCAAGAGCCGTGTGCCACAACTAATTTATTGAGAACAATGTTCGTTGACTGAATGATTTCAATTTCTTTTTTGCGTAGTGGATCCGTGTATCCTCCAGGATTATGTGGATTGAAAACTGCTTTTGATGGGCTATTTGAAGTTTCTGGACGTTGAGTTACAATATGATTGATACAATACCATCCATTGCTGCCAAAATGTACGGAAATTGGGCATCCTTCGAACCAGCCGAAGTAGCCGGAAATTATCTACATATGTGAATAAAAATGATTTGATGTCACAATTTAACTCAAGAACCTGTTTACTTCCAAAGAAAATTAGTAAATTCTATTGAGTTCAAAAAGTGTTCCATTCACCTTCTAGCTAATTGATATTAGAGTGGTAAATTGGGTTTCGGGAATGTTCGAAAAATTTGAATCAAAAAATTAATTATGGGCGGAACGGAGCTCTCCGTGTTTGCTAGTTTTCAGATAAGAATAAAAAATAGCTATCCTTCGGGTAATGCCAAATTCAAAATCTATCAAACTAATGGTGGCAGTGGTTGAAGGCTCCTACAGAAGAATGCCATTAACACCAGAAAAATAAGGTATCATTGCCCTGAACCGTTATGAAAAACGTATCACCATGAATAATTGTAAACACTGGTCAATATTTAAATCGTTGCAGTATTTTGAACGCGTCCAAATTTCTGCGGATATTGTAGAGAATTGTGTTAAAAGCGGTGTTTTTTTCAACTCCAAATTATTATCCAATTGTACCACCATTATAAATCCGTGGTTGATTATACACTTGATTTCCGCCAAACCTTTGCCACGAATGTTTTCCGTTGAAAAATTTAATAGCTCAATTTGAACCTTACGTCTAACATCGGTTCAAATTCCTGCCAGCGGTTCCCCCGCCTTTATTGCCTCAGTTATAAACAATCAACAAAAATGTAATAAATTTAACTGTAAATTACCTCATGTTATTCTCTCACTGGCGGCCACCCCCTGGTCTCTGGTGGAAGGGCTCAAATCCTATGGACCACGATGCTGGGGTACAATTGATTGAGATAAGCGAACCGTGTTTTCTCGACACCACCCCCTCATCAAAACATAACGTCGGGGATGCTGCACTGTTTGTGATTTTTCCCCCCATTTCGGGGGAAATCTGCAAGCCGAATCTCGTCGAGTTGTCTACGTTTATGAAGAACGAAGAACCGTGAAGAAATGGCTGAATAATTAAAAGATTACAATCTGATCCGAATAAATATTTAATTCGCAGAAGTCAAGTGCCCCGCCGATAGTGGCGCTCTCGTTGCTCTATTCGGCGGGAATGGTCTTTAAGGGTCATCCGTTTCGAGTCATAATTTCTAAGTGATGCTTGAAAAATGTATAAACAAAAATAAAAGCTCAAGTGTGAGTTCAGACAGTGCAGGACTAATTCGGAAAATAAAAACAAGATTGGCTCTCAATTGCTAGACGCGAAGCGCAGATGAAGGGAACAAGAATAGAACAATGGAATAAATTTCCATAATTTAGTTTTTCTCTGATCTGAGTTTCACAATTTTTTTTACCGACTGGATAACACTTGGGAAGCGAATAATTTCGACATGTCCAGGATCGCCGTTTGATAACCTGAAATAAAAAAAGGGTATCAACAAACTCGTGTTGGCCGCTAAGCGTGTAATTAAATTAACTCAGAAGTTTGTCTCTCATTCACTGCGAACGCAGCCATTCGGTTTCAAGCCCATTTTCGTTGGTTACAACACTGTCTCAATTCACCTTCAGACGCTTCTTTGTGTAAAATGCCCAAAGGGGTAGCTCTCCCTCTGAAAAACATTTGCAGTGCTCGCAATCGTACCGGCCAAAGTTAGTAGCTAAAGACTCGAGGAAGTGGACGAAAAGTTGAACATAAATTCACCACGATTGGTCGTGGAACAAAGGAATTGGAAAGAATCGTCGGTCCTACTTATCGCCCGCTCGCTCTATTTTCGAACCGAGTATCACGAATTGGTTTTGAAAGATTGTATCCACCCCCGCATCCTCCTTTTTGTTTGTCCCAAGTTGAGACGCCATCGGCAAAAATTAATTAAATTTATTAAAAAGTTTCAGATTAATTATTGCAGAGTATAATCGGAAGCGAACTCGTTTTTGATTTGATTATGGGTTCGGAATCAATAGAATGGCAGACTGCCGTAAGTGTGCCTGCCTTTATCTTCTCGCTCTTTGATGTGGACTGCAATACGGTCTTTTCATGTTTTGTGGTTTGCATAGTTTTGTGCACTAGTTTCCCGTTCGATTTGTTAATTGCTTCTTTCTTGCTATTGGCGCTTCGCAACCAACTTTGAGGTTAGTTCGACCGAAAGTGTGCAAAAGTGATTTTGCATCCATGAAAAGAGTGTTTTGGTCGAGGTCTGTTCATAACGCAAATCTAATTTCATAATTAGCCATGAATAGGTATGGAAAATTACTGCTAGCATTGATTATGGTAAGCGCCGCACCATTTCATTCAAGTATCGAACCCTGGAAATCGACTCACTCTCACCGGCCTTAACCGATCTCGATCGCTACGTGCGCATTTGCGAAACATTTGTTCAAAGGTGTGGTTCTACGATTATTCGTTTCAATGTCTACGGTTGAAGCTTTCCTTTCGAGCGTGCGCTCTCTGTGCCCATGGTTCATAGGTACCTATACCCGGTTTCGCAACGGTATCCGCGGGCAGCAACTAGGCTAAATGGTTTCACGTTGAAAGCGTGCTTTACTTCGAGACCGCTCCCGATCGAGCACATTTCGAATCGTTTTGTGTCTGGCCATTGCGCATTGATTTGCTAGTTGCTGTTGCTGCTGTGATTATGTTAATGGTTTCGCGCGCTAGTGCAAATTTTCCGCAGCGAGTTTAATCAACCATTTTGCTTCTTCTCCGGCAGAATAACCACTTCGAAAGATACTATGCGTTATATGCTTGTTGCTTATTGATCCCATAACTTGTTTCAATAGCTCATGAAATGCTTTAGAAGTAAACTATTGAAATTACAAAATCTCTATATTAGCAGGGGTGCCAGCTCGGAAATCCACTTAGCCATGATTGTGCTATCGATGGAATATCACAAACTCGTGCAATCGAGTAGGTGTTCCCGTGATGCAATCCTATCCAAGAGTATCAGTTTCTCTTTGGCTTCCGCGTGACCACTCATGAAAAATCTAATGTATTATTCCCACGAGAACAAAAATGAATCATGTATAATATACTTTTAGTAGGTTTTAGAAAGTCACGCAAACCCATCGGTTCTTTTCAGGACCATCAACAAGTTCAAAAGAGTTTAATGTTATGTTAATAAAAATTCCATACTTATACTCATCCACTCACACACGAACAAAAAAAAACTTTCAGCAGTCTTTCGAAATCATTCATTCATTAATTCATTGAGAACTGATTCAGATGCAGCTTCAAACAAACGATTTCCGAGCCAGCGGGTAGTCCTACGTCTATTTTGCGGTTATATCACAAATATAACCCACTTCTGGTATTTTTTTCTTCAAATAGGTAAATATTCTAACCAAAAAGTTTGAATTACTGTGATGATTGATTATAACTTTCAACTTTTCGAATGAATTTTTGGATATAGTTACTAAGAATAAATCAAACATTATTTTTGTAAAAAAATCTCTATCCGTTTGTATATTTTTCAATCCACTTCAGTTCACTTTGAGACAGAGGTTGGGTATTCAGACTACTCGTAAGGCATGAAGTGAGCCCGCTGTCTCTGTTTTTTGGCTTTAAGAGGCTCCAAAGTGTTTTCCATCCATGTCTGTGTCTGGTCCATAGCTTTCGCTTTTTATCTGATATGATGGTGAGAACGTCAAAGATTTTTGAAACAAAGAGTCAAAGAGTCAAAGAGTGCAGGGAAACCATCAAAGTCGGTCGCAAGGTCAAATCACTAATGACGGCTACCGACTACAAATGACCAATTTGAACTGTGTTTTGGGTGAAAACGGTCAGAGGTGAAAAGTGATTTTGTTGCATGATCACACACTTCAATACCGGTTAACCCAGATGCATGAACTATATTGGGTTGGAGAAAAAGAAATGTCGTATATTGTCAATATATGGCAACACTTAAACATATCTTGTGTTGTACTTATCGCATCGGGTACGGCTTTTTAAATACGACAATCTGTGCTACAAGTGTCGTTTTGACAGTGTTGTGATTGTCCTTTTCAGTCTCAAGTTATAGTGCGTCAAAGATGAAGTCCACCGAGCAAGAAATTCTCCATATTTTACGTTTTTACTACCTGCGAGGTAAAACTGCAACGAAGGCCCAAAAGAATTGTGTAGTTTATGAACCCGATACTGTAACGACTCGCACAGCACAGCGTTGGTTTGATCGATTTCGTTCTGGTGTAGTGGCTGTCGAAGATACACCCCGTACTGGTAGGCCAGACGTCGTGGAAACCGATAAAAGTCGTTGAAATCATCCAAGAAGACCGGCATGTGAGCACTCGCTCGATTGGCCAGGAGCTGGATATAGACCATAAAACCATTTGGAACCATTTGCAGAAGATTGGATTCCAAAAAAAAACTGGATGTATGGGTGCCACACGAGTTGACGCAAAAAAATTTTTTAGACCGAATCAACACCTGCGATGCACTGCTGAAACGGAACGAACTCGACCCATTTTTGAAGAAGATGGTGACTGGTGATGAAAAGTGGATCACGTACGACAACCTAAAGCGAAAAAAGTCGTGGTCGAAGCGTGGTGAGCCGACCCAAACCATCGCCAAGCCCGGATCGATAATGAAGTTGCCTTCTAACGGGCAACAAGTTTGCGAACAAAACGGCGCATATTTGACTTAAATTGGATAATTTTAAGTATGTTAAATAAAGCGTTGACGGCGCCAGTGGTTGTGTGGTTAACGTAACAGCCTCACAATCCGATCGGCCTGGGTTCAATCCCAGCTGGCGTCGTTGGGATTTTCTGAGGCGAAAAATCTCTGGTTACGTCTTCCTTCGGAGGGGAAGTAAAAGAAGTTGGCCCGGCTCATGAGTTGTTGAGTCTGATAGGTAGGAACAGGTGGAGTCGCCTCCCTGTTGTCGGTGATTGGCACTAAAGTGGCGGAAATAGGCCGACGAAAAATAAGCGAAGATAAAAAAAAAAAAAAAAAAAAAAAAATAAAGCGTCAAATTTGGATCAGAAATACGACATTTCGTTTTTTTCCCAACCCAATATTTAGGGGAAGGTAGTCCTTATCCGGCCGGTAGCCCTGAACCGACCTCCCCCGGAATCTCTGGAATTGCACTACCTACCGAATTTTCAGTGGTGTCAAATGAAAGGCGTCAATTTGGTTGTATGGTGAACCTTTTCCTGCTCCTTTAATTCCAGTGTTTTGACGCTGCGCTAAGGGTCAATCGTTAAGCGTTAATCGTTTAGCGTTAAGCGTTAAGCGTTGAACGTTAAGTGTTAAGCGTTAAGTGTTGAACGTTAAGCGTTAAGCGTTAAGCGTCGAGCGTTAATCGTTTTGCATTAAGCTTAAGGCGTTAAACTTTAAGCGTTAAGAGTTAAGCGTTGAACGTTAAGCGTTAATCGTTAAGCATTAATCGTTAAGCGTTAAGTGTTAAGCGTTCGGCGTTCGGCGTTAAGCGTTAAGCGTTAAACGGTAAGCGTAAAATGTAAAGTGTTGAGCGTTGAACGTCGAGCGTTGAGCGTTCAGGTGGGACCAGAATCGGCGGCTATGCATCGCGTTGCGACAATTGTGCTTCAGGTGGAAACAGAATGCCGCGTTGTGCGTTGCTTCTCATCGGCTGTCATTGCTTGCGTTTTGTACTAAAACATTCGCCCGACGCAGTCTGTTTATTTGCAGTCACAATCTAGCATTCGCGTCACCAGTTTTCATGTAAACAAAAACAAAATAAAATTCGTATGAAAATCTTGTTCTTGTTGAGTTCACGGATCAGTTGAATGTTTTTATAAACAGCACATTGACCTATCCGCGCTGGCGGCATTGAGCTTCGTTTACTAGTTCAGGGAAGCGTGAAAGAATAGCTGATTTTCAGTCGGAATGAACACGTTTTCAAAATTAAAATTATGAATGAAGATCAGCTTTTCCATATCAAGCTAGTATTCTATTCAAATGAAAAACATTTTTGTTTGCAGGTGGTACAAAAGTCTCATACGAAAATTGTTAATGAATAAAACTCTATATCATGATGCAAAAAGCAATGTTGGAATTGTTAAGCCATATGGTTGAATGAAAGTCAGAAACACGTGTTTCAAGTAATCAAATAACATGATGTGAAAATTTTCATTCAAAATTTAGAATTTAAAAACCGGCTTCGTATCTTCTACTCTGATAGAGATTACACTAACGAGTTTGGGAATCAAATTATTGCCCTAATTTTAAGTTGCCACCAGACGTCGACACCATGCCACTGTCATCGCGAATTCGGCGCAAGCAGTTTAGAACAAATGTTAGCGTTTAGTACAACGATGCTAATGACGCAACGCATTATTGTGTTCGATTAAATGGAAACACACATATTTAAAATTCTAAAATTTGAATGAAAATTTCAACATCATGTTATTTGATTACTTGAAACACGTGGTTCTTTTATTCACCCATATGGCTAAACAATTCCAACATTGTTGCTAAATTTTTTCATCATAATATAGAGTTGTCTTCATAAACAATTTTCGTATGAGACTTTTTCACCACCTGCAAACAAAAATGTTTTTCATTTAAATAGAATACTAGTTTAATATGGAAAAGCTAATTTTCATTCCTGATTTTAATTTTGAAAACGTGTTCATTCCGACTGAAAATCAGCTATTCTTTCACGCTCCCCTAAACTAGTAAACGAAGCTCAATGCCGCCAGCGCGGATATGTCAAAGTGTTGGTTTTAAATACATTGAACTGATCAGTGGACACAACAAGAACAAGATTTTTATACGAGTTTTATTTTGTTTTTGTTTACATGAAAAGTGGTGACGCGAATGCTAGATTGTGACTGCAAATCAACAGACTGCGTCGGGTGAATGTTTTAGTACAAAACGCAAGCAATGAAAGCTGATAAGAAGGAACGCACAACGCGGCATTCTGTTTCCACATTTCCACATTTTGCATTCTGATGGCTTGCTCTTCAAGAGAAACAGTTTTTTTTTCTTAGTGCAGCACAAATTTCCAGAGAAATGGGAAAAAAATTATAGTTATCCATGGAAAATACTCCCAATAAAGTTGAGATTCTCATTTCAATACAATGAACGTGTATTATTTTCGAAAAAGCTGGTTTCGTACTTGTACACCTCGTTAGGGACCTTTACCTATTGAGCCTGCTTGATGATGATGTTTGATGAATTTTTGACCGATCCTAATGATATTCGTAGCTGTTAGTATTATTTTCCAGCTTATCTCGATTGATTAGCTTCGAATTTCGTTGTTTTAGTATTTCCGTTTCCGTATTCCTCGGATTTTGTCAATGAATTGCGTACCTCTTGTTGAACGCAATTACCGATCCGACTAGCATATTATGTTGCTTTGATTTTTAATTAAGGAATTCTAAAATTTGTTGTTTCCCTTCGCTATTTTGCAAACTTTGTATATCAAAAACTCAAAAGGATACGACAGATACGTAGTCTCATAAACAATGAACACTTCGAAAAAACGAATACATTTGTTTACGCTGCACCCTTGTGTGTGTCTCTGAGCGTCCGCGGGATAATCCTCTCGAAGCAAAGCGGTGACTGCCCACTCGATTGCTAAACTGGCGACGTCCGTGTTGCCAGAACTAGCCATGCCATGCAAGAATTGAATGAAAAAAGAAAAGAACAAATGCATGTGGATTTTGTTTCAGTGTAATTTCCGTCACTGAATACATTTGAACCACCTTTTAGATATATGAGCCAATTGATGACGTTGAACTAACAAACTATCGAGTCAAGTTCTGTTCTTAATACGGTCGTCCCGATTCGCAAATAATTGTACTTAAATTTTCACAAAGCATGGTTGTCCCGGGCTGCATTCTTTTCATTATCATCTTTTATACGGTCACCCTGAGCCGTACTTGTTCCGTGCAACTTTAGTGTCACATATTTCCCACGCAAAGCCCCTGAAAATGTTTCGGTTCAAGGTGGTTTCCGATTATTCCGTTTAATTCTCGCTCCTGGCAGGATTGCCAAAATGTGTGATTGGCCGAAACAATCGGTGACTGCCCACTTGATCGCTAAACTCGCAACGCCCGTGTTGCCAGAACTAGGTATGCCACACACCTTGCACACACGCGTATGGAAGCAATACATTCCATTGTTGTCACCAACACAGAAACATCTGACTATTGGTTATCTATTTCCCTCCTAATTTTGCCAAAAAACATTCTTATGAGAAATTTTTAAATATTGTAGAGTCATTTGTTGATGAACACGACCCTAAAATTAAAATCCATATTTACGGTGACTTCAATCAAAATATAATTGATTTCATTGTAGACGAGGAGAACGAATCAATCTTATTCCCGATTGTTGGCGAAAATGAGACATTGCATCTTATTTTCGATAAAACAAGCCAATTAGGTCTATGTCAAATCAATCCTGTTTCAAATGAACTAAATTGTTTCCTAGACTTGTTGTTTACTAATTGCACAGAAGATTTCCATGTTTCGAATGTCCTCTTTGGAAAAATGAAAAATTCCACACCGCTATAGAATACTTTTTATTTATCGATAGCACAAATACACGCCCCACCGATTGCGATTTTGAGATAAATTTTCATTTCAAAAAGGCAGACTACGAACAAATTAAACGTAAGCTTAATGATATAAATTGTTCATTTCTACTTGAAGATGAAAGGAACATAGACAAAGCTGTTGAAATTTTTGATGATAATCTGTATAGAATCATAAGCGAACATGTTCCAACAAGAAAGAAAAAACTTAATACAAATTCAAAAACACCAGTATGGTTCACTCGTGATATTAAAAATATCAAAAACAGAAAACAAAAAGCTCATAAAAGATACAAAGCAAACGAAACTTTGGATAATTTAACCATATACAAAGATATTCGTGAAAACTTTGATACGAAAATATCACTACAATATGAAAGCTATATATCAAGGATAGAAAATAACATTAAATCCGATCCTATTTCGATCAATTTTGCCAGCGATAAGATGAAATCCAATAATTTTCCATTAGGGGGTCTTCGTAGCCACTTGGTTACGCGTTCGCTTATCAAGCGATCGATCGTGAGTTCAAATTCAGGGCCCTCAATTGACCATCTTTGTGTTGTTATAGAATAACTACGTCCACGCAACCATCGTCAGCGATGGAAATCGATCCACGGTCGAAATGAGATCGATTCATCCATACAACTGCTCTGCTCTGCAAGAAACATCGGGCTGCTGTTCTATAAATAACTCAACAATGATCAATATCAACTGTCTCCGCTGTCCGGTCTGCTGAACAATGGATGAACAGAAAGAATACCCTTACGCCTAAATGGCTACTATTGTGTAATTTACCATAATGTAATGGAACAGAAAAAACATAACGCCTAAATGGCTACTACTAACGACTGTGTAATTTACAATTTATAGAAACATAAACATATGTACATGTACACGATTAAAACCCGGCTCTGTTACAGCTAAAATGCTAATGAGCCTAATAAATAAATAAATGAGATAAAAAAAAAATAATTTTCCATTTTTCCATCAAGTATAAAATTTGGAGAATACGTTGGATCAAGGATAGTGATATTAGTAATCAATTCGCCCGTTTTTTCCAAGGTACTACACAACAAATAACGTGGTTCGAGATAACGATTATTTTTCGTTTTTACCCGAATGTGCAAACTCGGTCTCAATTGATAATATTACCGCTAACGAACTTCTTATCGCGCTGGAGGATCTAGATTCATCTAAAGGTCCCGGGCCGGATGGTATCCCTCCAATGTTGTTGAAAAAGTTGGCATCGGCTTTCGTTCATCCTTTGTCCTTGCTTTCCAATTTATCGCTAAAATTCGCAATATATCCTTCTGTCTGGAAAAAAATCATTCCTTCTACCCATATTCAAATCTGGTAACCGTTCTGACCATATTAGCTTGTATTCCCAAAATATTTGAATCCATTGTCAATACTAAAATGTTCAATCAGTTAAAACATTATATTTCACCGAATCAACATGGTTTTTATAAAGGAAAATCCACTGCCACAAATCTGTTTGTATCGAATTTGTATCGTATTCTCTTGCGGTAATGGATAGAGGCAACGTTGTCGAGACTCTTTATACAGACTTAAGCAAGGCTTTCGACAGAGTAGATATTCCAATGCTTATTTTCAAGCTACAACGGATGGGAGTAACTGGAACTCTATTGAAGTGGGTAGAATCTTACCTCACCAATAGAACACAGTTTGTTCGCTTCAGAGGAAAAATCTCTAGTCCAGTGAATGTCACATCCGGAGTTCCCCAAGATTCTCAGTTAGGCCCTTTACTTTTCATCCTATTCGTGTCACTAGTGTTTACTAACCTCAACATTCTTATATATGCTGATGATATGAAATAGTACATGGAAGTAACCAAATGTAGCGACCTTGTGATTTTCCAACAAGAAGTAGATGTTTTCTTCGAATGGTGCGTGAAAAGTCTTTTAGATATCAATGTGAAAAAAAAGACGGGTGGGTAATGTCGGGTACATAACCGGAGTGACGTAGGACTATACAAAGGGGACAGCTCTTGTTAAATATATATTTTAAATATATTGTTTTATTTTCTTCTCCTACGTGAATACCTACCTATCTACCTGAAAAATGGATTAGTGTACTGTTTACTCTTTATGAACATGTTGGTGGTTCTGAAAAGAACCTTTGGCGTTGTGTTTTTGTGGCGGCCGAAACTATATATCGCCAGCTAGGTGGACTGGTGCACTGGTACTAACGCGCTCGGCCTAGCTACCCTTGCGGGGAACTCCAGATGAACACGGTTCGAGCGGGATTTTGCCTTTCCCTTCACTTTTCCTCCTTTACCATGTCCAGACATGGCTGCTTGGGTTGGTTTGTTGATGTGTTGTGATGTGAACCGATGTGGTGTACGGTTTGGTTGAGAATGATCGTTACGGCAGCGGAGCGGGGATTTTTAAGCTGACTGGCTGGCTCGAGAATTACGCATGTGTGAGACTGCGACCAATGTTTCGTTCATTTTTTTTCTTTTTCCTTTCCAATCGTGCTTCATTCTATTCCGCTGCTGCTCTGGTTGCCCGTTTTGGTCGGTACGATTTGAGGAGCACAAAATGGACCAATCAAAAATGGGCACATAGTGCATTTGGACAATGCTTGATATTTCACAATTATTCAATTATTTATCTCAAGAAAAATGAAATTTTATTCGTTATAATAGATGCGTAGATATATTTCCTATCAATTGATGCAAAAACCTTTGCGATCTATTGATAAATGCTCGAGTTATAAGCGTTCCAAATCTTGCATATTTTCCTTCTTGTTCAGTGCCTAGATTTCCATTTCACCCCCTATATCTTCCGGTTAGACGTAGTCCTACGTCAAAAATGTAATATTATATCGTATACTCGAAAACATGAAACTTATGACTTCATATGTTCTCTAGGATTTGAAACTCTAGAGAGATGCGTCAAAATTAGAGATTTAGGTATAATTCTTGATTTGAAATTCACTTTTGGTGAACATTACAATACAATGATCAATAAAGCAAATAGTATGCTCGGTTTCATAAAAAGATTTAGTTACAATTTCAGTGATCCATACACAATAAAAACATTGTATATATGTTTTGTAAGATCTATTTTAGAATATTGCAGTGTTGTATGGGCACCCTATCAAGAACTGCACTCCAATCGAATAGAATCAGTACAAAAACAATTTTTTATTATTTGCCCTGAGAAAGCTAGGTTGGACAACATATCCCCTTCCCCCATATGAAGCCCGTTGTATGTTAATAAATATTGAAACACTTGAGAAACGCAGAGAAAATGCCACAATTTCATGTTTAATTGACTTAGTTTCACACAGGATTAGTTCTGAAAACTTACTTGAAAATCTAAATTTTTATGCACCTACACGACCCTTGCGAGCACGGAATTTGTTCAAACCAACTTCATATGCTATGAATGGTCCACTTAATAGAATGATGAGAACGTACAATGAGTACAGTAATGTAATTCATGTGACAATGACGAAGAAATTATTGAAAAAGTCATTGACTGAAAGATCATTGTATTCGTGAATTACAGTTTTGTGTTTGCAGTTATATGTTTGCAGCGTTGCATTTCGTAATTCATTATTAATACAAAATACATGATAGCTCTAATAATTGATTTTCATAAATATAGCTATAAATTATTCATTAAGTATATTGTAATTGTAATGTAATGTATGTAATTGTTGTCTACTATAGTTTGACGAAATAAATAAATAAATAAATAAAACAATATTCGTCTCACGCGGAAGATGACAGACAAACCTCAACTGGTTTTATAAAAATTGGACATTTGAGATTTACGATAAAAAATTGCCGGATTTCATACTGTTTCATATAGTTTTTGATGTCGATAGCCGATGATCGAATGATCATCGTCACTTTGGGATCGTGATGCTTGCGATTTGATGGCTTCAATTTTTAAAGACAATTGAACAAGATTAGCCGCTAGAATTTGAACAAGATTAGCCGCTATGAAACTGAAATGTGGCGTGAATGTTGTGAATATTACTGCCAACGTGACATACAAAAATAGCAAAACCGAACTCACATAACTGAATTCTATAATTAGTTACAACTCTTCTTGGGAGTAATTAAATAACCCAAAATGATCGGCTCGATTCGAAACATTCCCCAGTTTAGACCTTTATTTATCGATTGTCGTAAAATCAATTGTCTGTCTCGGAATAATGCCATGTTCGGCGAAAAGGCGACGAGAAGTGATTGATGCCTTCTTGTGTATGCGTTTTTTTTCTTCGCTGTGCGTGTAAACGAAGTGATTAGGTCGGAAATAGGAATGACCCTATCTCGCTCACCCCGTTTCCCAAGGGGATCATTTTCCTATATTCGAAGCTATAATTACCGAAAAAAAAGGAAAATCATTTGTTCTTCAATGGAATGTGCGCCGCGAAAGAGAAAGAAATGAAAGAATCTCAATGGCTTCTTTTGGGGTATAACCCTGTTTTTGATTATAATTTCACAGTTCTGCCATGTTTGGATTCCGATTCGTTCCGATGGAAAAACGCGATCGGCGTCTTAAATTGATTGCTGGCATGTGAAGACATTTTGCGTTATTTTCGTCGAATAAGAAGAACCGTGAGAAGCTTTCCCTCCAACGTGTGAAGGTAGAATGAAATTGTTTAGCTTAATGTGTATTGTAACTGAATGAAATAAATTATTAATCACACACACACACACTTGGCACGGTTTGCGTCACGACGGTGGTCGGCTGCGGAGCCACCAAATTACACCGGAAGATAGTTAGAACTATATAAAAAGAAAATTAATTTTATCTTCCCCAGCTAATCTCTCGTATGGATCTTTGGGTAGTAGTCAACCTACCTGCTGGGGGTACGGCTGGTCTCGCGAGGAGCCGTGGGTATCAATCTAAGTTCACCCTCCATTGTTGTGTTGTCTCAAGAGTGCATTTCCCAAAACGGTCTTTCGACTTCCCGCCGCTGTCAGTTTTTCTCCTTTGTCTTACGCCACTCAAACGATTGGTTTCCAGGTGAGAATCACCTCGGCGAATTTCCCACGCAACATAAAGCGAGCGGCAGAAACAATAACAACAACACCTCGTTGGGTTTGAATTAATTTTTAATTTTTATTCGCCCCCGTGTATATTTCACAGCGTTCTTTTTTTTTGTTTGTTGTGTTGAGGATGGGGAAGAGTGAGACGTCGCCTTTCTTCTGGCAAAAGGATGAAATGACTTTGTGCCGTCTTCTCGCAGACGCATCGAAGTGCAGCTACGATAAAGCTGATTTGAAATTCAGCTGTTCTTCTGAATTTTTCAACTCGTATATTGTAACATTTCACAGCTGCTTACTAATTCTGTTTCTTTTTCATTTCTTCAGGTTCGTTCGAGCGTGCTTTCTTCTCACATTCTAATGTGACCTCCCAGAAAATGGGCCGCGTCAGTAAGTATTTCGTTGCTAATTTGCAATTTTTGTTTGAAGCATTTCTTCGCGCAAAGATGCTTCTCCATTCTGGGCATATTTTTTATGACTTCTCGGATATTTTATGACGACTAATTATGACCGAGAAAATTCAGCTACTTCCTACGCCCAGAACCCACATGGAACCATGGAACGGAGTAAAACGGGAACCGTTATAGAAACTGTGTGCACCGTCTGAGATTTTGACAGCGGAAATTGCCCCAAAATGCGTACAAAAATGCCCCAAGGCAATTGGCTAACAAGTCAGCTCATATGTAGAGGAATGATAGATGATCCGCAGCGGATTGAGAAAATGGAATCCCCGAGCGTTAGTGAGTGCAGAAGCTTTCGAAGTTCGGAAAAAAACCATTAAATCGTTTTGTCAATGATTTAAGGTCACCCCCTCTCACCCGATTCCAATCTGCCACTGCAAGATCAGCAGCAGTAATGGTTGAAAGTCTCCCTCCTAACCAATTGTCTGTCTCCTCGGCATTTTTGTGCCCCATTTCATCTGCTGATCGCAGCTTTTATGGGCAGCAGATAAAAAGCTTTCGCGATCGCGCGTTAAATCCGCCGCAGACCGTCTCTTTATTTTTTTTCTACAAATTCCGCACTCAAGATCGTTAAGATCGCATGATCACGAATTTGGAGCAGTTACTGGCTGGTTACAGGCCGCTGAGCCGCTCGGGAGATCACGATATTCCGTTGGGGACCGGTGGAAAGTAGCTGTTTATCTTATGGTGAACTGGTAAAATAGGGCTGTAATTGGGCGCGATGTGATCCACAATGATCCTCGCTATCGGTTTATAGCCTATGGCGAGGGGACTGCTTGTTTGAAACTATTTTTAGAGAAACGAATGTTTGACGTTTGAATGTGACGAGGAAAATGTTGATGGCATCGAGATGATTTCGGTAAAATGAACGCAATTTGGGATAAGATTGTGTTAATGTTTCCCGCCTTTTTCCCATGACGCGACGGTGGTTGAGTGATGAATAATGTATGTGATTTTGGAATTGGATCGGGACTAAGCGTTGGCTATTACCAGAACAGAAAATATCTCGACAATGCGGGCGCATTGAAACGACTGATGATTTCATCGAGCAATGGAATACCAGATTTATTACTCAGTAGTCTTTTGCTCCAAGCACAAATGTCAATTAAGGAATAATTGAGTTCATATTGAGTGGTAGTTGATGCTGTCAATCACAGCATCAGAATATATAGATTGTTTTCGCTGTTCGAGGGCGATTTGATTTTAAAAATCGATTTTGTTAAGAATGGGTTATCCGACTCATGCGTTAATAGATTATATGATATGATTTGTCAAAGAAATGTTTCTCGAAACAAATTACTACTTCACAACTTACTATTCCCAAGTGCTCTTGACCTCTCGCTTTGCTCGAATTCACTATCGTTAGATTGCAAGTGGAATGTAATCCAGGACCCCAACGGTAGTGATCACTTGCCAATCAAAATTTCCATCACCATTGGGTCGAATTCTTCTGAATCTATAAACATGGCATATGACCTCACAAGACACATTGACTGGAAAAAATATACGGACGCGATTGCTCTAGCCATCAATTCCAGAGATGGTTTACCTCCATTGGAGGAGTATAACTTCCTTTCTCGTTTGATCCATGATAGCGCGGTTCGCGCTCAAACGAAACCCATCCCAGGTTCCACCATTCGCCGAAGGCCTCCCAATCTATGGTGGGATAGCCAGTGTTCCAAGCTTTATGTAGAAAAATCGAATGCATTTAAAGCTTTTCGGAAACGTGGAACCCCTGAAAATTTTCAGACGTATTCAGCCCTTGAAAATCAATTTAAAAACTTGATCAAAGCGAAAAAACGTGCTTATTGGCGAAATTTCGTGGGAGGTTTGTCACGAGAAACGTCAATGAAAAAATTATGGAAAGTGGCTCGAAACATGAGAAAACGCTCTTCAACGAATGAAAGCGAAGAATATTCACATCGATGGATTTTTAATTTTGCACGGAAGGTTTGTCCTGATTCCGCTCCTGTGCAAAAAATTGTTCGAGAAATACCACAAGATAGGTGCGATCTTGATTACGAGTTTTCGATGGTAGAAATCTCTCTTGCTCTCCTTTCATGTAACAATTCTGCTCCGGAATCGGATAGAATTAAGTTCAACTTGCTGAAAAACCTTCCTGATGTGGCGAAACATCGCTTGTTGAATTTATTCAATCGGTTTCTGGAGCATAATATTGTTCCAGATGATTGGATAAAAGTACGAGTTATAGCTATTCAAAAACCCGGAAAACCCGCGTCCGACTTCAATTCGTACCGCCCAATAGCAATTCTGTCTTGTATACGGAAATTGTTGGAGAAAATGATCTTGTTTCGCCTTGATCGATGGGTTGAAACGAATGACCTACTCTCAGATACACAATATGGGTTCCGCAGGGGCAAGGGGACGAATGATTGTCTTGCGTTGCTTTCTTCAGAAGTTCAAATGGCTTACGCCGAAAAAAAACAAATGGCTTCAGTATTCTTGGATATAGAGGGGGCCTTTGATTCTGTTTCAATAGAGGTTTTGTCAGACAAATTACACTCTCGGGGTCTTCCGCCTCTATTGAATGTTATATAACTTGCTTTGTGAGAAACATTTGAACTTTTCTCACGGAGATTCGGCAGTAAGTCGGGTCTCTTACATGGGCCTCCCCCAGGGCTCATGTTTAAGCCCCCTTTTGTACAACTCCTATGTAAGCGACATCGACAATTGTCTTACACAAAATTGCAGCCTAAGACAACTTGCAGATGATGGAGTGGTGTCTGTCGTAGGATCAAACGAATCCGACCTGCAAGGACCCTTACAAGATACTTTGAACAATTTTTCAACCTGGGCCATTGGGCTAGGGATCGAATTCTCCACGGAGAAAACAGAGATGGTGGTTTTTTCTAGGAAGCATAGACCAGCAAAACCAAAGCTTCAACTTTTGGGTAAACCGATCACTCATGCTATGTCATTCAAGTATCTTGGGGTCTGGTTCGACTCCAAATGTACTTGGGGGCCCATATTAGGTATCTGAGTAAAAAATGTCAACAGAGAATAAACTTTCTCCGTACAATTACCGGCACCTGGTGGGGAGCCCATCCCGAAGATCTTATTATGTTGTATCGAACAACTATTCTCTCAGTGATGGAGTATGGCAGTTTCTGTTTTCAATCAGCTGCCAAAACACACCTCATTAAACTCGAGCGAATTCAGTATATTTGTCTCCGTATTGCGTTGGGATGTATGCCCTCAACGCATACCATGAGTCTCGAGGTTTTGGCAGGCGTACTCCCACTAAAAGATCGCTTCAATTTATTATCTCTTCGGTTCCTCATCCGGTGTAAGGTTATGAATCCATTGGTGATCGGAAATTTTGAACAATTGATCGAGCTAAATTTTCATTCTGGATGCATGAGCTCATATCATGAATTCACCTCTATGCAGGTTGTTCCTTCTTCGTATATTCCCAACCGTGTTTGTTTTCCTGACTACATCAATTCCTCTGTACATTTCGATCTGTTCATGAAGGAGAAAATCCATGAAAATCCAGATTATCTTAGATTGGGGTTCGTTCCTACGATCTTCAATGCAAAGTATGGGCGTATCAATTGTGATAATATGTACTTTACTGATGGGTCCTCTATGAATGAGTCCACAGGATTTGGAGTGTTCAACGTATTTTTTAGCACCTCACACAGTCTTCAGAATCCTTGCTCGGTATATATTGCTGAACTGGCAGCGATATACTGGGCGCTGGACAGCGTCGCCTCACGACCTGTTGAGCACTATTACATTGTAACGGATAGTCTTAGCTCTGTCAAAGCTATCCGTTCAGTGAGGCCGGAAAAGCACTCGCCGTACTTCCTTGAGAGAATACGAGAAATTTTGAGTGCTTTATCCAGACGCGGTTATGTCATTACCTTTGTCTGGGTCCCTTCACATTGCTCAATGTAATGAGAGGGCTGACTCATTGGCAAAGGTAGGTGCAATTGAAGGCGATATTTATCAGCGTCAAATCGCCTTCAATGAATTTTATTCTTTAGTTCGCAAAAATACCATCGCTAACTGGCAACGCAAGTGGAATGAAGATGAATTGGGCCGGTGGTTTCACTCGATTATCCCTAAGGTTAGCCTCAAACCGTGGTTCAAAAGTCTGCACTTGAGTCGGTACTTTATTCGCACCTTTTCCCGACTCATGTCCAATCACTGTTCGTTAGATGCACTACTCTTCCGTTTCAATCTTGCCAGCAGCAATCTTTGCGTTTGTGGCCAAGGTTATCACGACATCGAGCACGTTGTTTGGTCGTGCGAGGTGTATCTGGTCGCCAGATCGAATTTAGAAAACTCCCTTCGGGCCCGAGGAAGACAGCCCAATGTGCCGGTGAGAGATGTGTTGGCTCGGTTAGACCTTGATTACATGTCCCATATATATATTTTCCTTAAAGCTATAGATCTTCGTGTGTGATTGTCCCTACATCATTATACCCTCCTTTCCTTCCTTTGCGGGTAATTCGTCCCCTTGCTATAAATAGTAGAATAAGTTGAAATGTAAATAAACTATAGATATACGAATAGATTTAAGAATTGAGTGTTCATCAACATTGTTACAATTTCCTTATATCCCATCCTTCTCCTAAAAATATGTCACCTTTCTAAACTCGAGTACACCGCGAGTAATCGGTTTTCCACCTTACTAACCATAGATGTAAGAAAATTGTTTATATATATATATAGTTTTAAAATTATATTTAAGAATTCGGCTCCTTTAAACTTAAGTAACTGAGCCTGTAAAAATAAACGAATTAATAAAAAAAACTTACTATTTACTTTGCAATCAGTCATACAGCTGACTACACTTTTTTTTTTGAAATCGTCGTTTATTGATACTTCATGAAGCTTTGTTTTTTTGGATTCGTTTTTATTTCTCTCTTGATTCATCAACTGAATGATTTTTATTCCAACATCTTCTGTTCTATCGAAGCCTGATAATGCTGTAGAGCGAGTCTCCGAACCTTTTCGATTTCCTTCATATTTTTCTATATAATGGTTGTCATTTTCCATTTTATACGACGTTCCAATCAATTTATCTCGACTCCAGTCGCTGTCACGTCGAGCGAAAAATATAAATGAAATGTTTCACCATGTGTTTTGTGATCGTATGCGTTGGATGCCCACCCTCAATGGGTATACACAAGCAATGACATCTGGCGGCTGATCGGTAGCAAAAACTACCGATAATATCGTTGTTTTGTACAGTTTAATGAAGTCTTCTGAATTGACACATTCAGCATTCATGAGCTTCTCCGCATCAAATGGCGCGCGTTTTTTGCCCCCGGCTTCGGTTTTTAATGTTTGTGGCATGTTCTGCAAATAAAATGGCTGATTGAACCACAAAATCAAGGAGTGAGGCAGATTAGATCGATTTGGTTGAATTTATTGGTCTTTTCTGACTCAGCGGTGGCTAGCGGATAACGGAGATGTTCTTGATTTTAGAAACTTAAACTCATTATGAGTCCCATGCTACCGGGAGAGCAAAGTTTCGTTAAGAAACAACCGCGATCTAGCCATCTTCATATCCATTCAAGAATATGGCTGCTACATTCGCTTTGAATTCTCCATCTATAAACAAGTGACAAGTTAAATTGTGAGATCTACCGTGCGATCAAAATCCTGTAAAAATTCTGTCCCTGATTCTCTTCCGCTGTCTATCACAGATTTGTGGGAAGTCATCAAGCCGGCTTCACGCCCGGTTGCTCGACGACGGATCAGATTTTTACACTGCGGCAGAACCTCCAAAAGGTCCGCGAGTAACAGGTCCCTACGCACCACATCTTCGTCGACTTCAAAGCCTCATATGCTACAATCGACCGACGACTGCTATGGAGAACTATTGACGAACACGGCTTTCCTCGAAAGCTGATAAGACTGATTCAGGCAACGATGAACGGTGTGCGGTGTAGTGTGCGGATCACAGGCGATCTATCGGAAACCGTTGAGACTTAAAGGGGACTTCAACACGGCGATGTACTCGCCTGTCTGCTCTTTGACGGGGCACTGAAAGGTGTTATGCGGAAAGCCGGCTTCACCATGGGGGCACGATTTCAACGAGTCTTTTCGGTTTACCTGCTTCACCAATGGTGTGGACATAATCCAAAAACCACAAACGACGGTAGCGGATTTGTCTACCCGCCTGAGACACGAAACAGGACTGATTGGGCTTGGGATCAATGCATCTAACACTTAAAACATGCTTGCCGGAGTGGCTGATCGTAACGAAATCCTCTTCGTAGTAGTGTTGTGATTGACGGTGACAAGCTCGAGGTTGTAGATGAATTTGTCTTCCTTGGCCCGGCGATAACAACCGACAACAGCCGTGAAATTCGAAGACGGATAGTCAACGGAAGCCGTGCCTTCTATGGGCTCCACAAATCCTTAAGGTCCAACAAACTCCGATCCTGTACGGAGTGTTTCATGTATAAATCTCTGATTCGACCGGCTGTCCTCTATGGGCATGAACTCTATTGGCATGAACTCTATTGGCATGAACGGTGTTCGAAGCACTTGGTGTTTTCGAACGCTGAGTGTTCAGAACAATATACGGAAAATGGAGTATGAAAAGGGAGGCAGAACCACGAACTGGCGCTACTCTACAGCGAATCCAGCATCCAGAAAGCTACCAAGACTGAATGGGTGCGATGGGCGGGACATGTTGCAAGTGATTGTCGGATAGCAATCCTGTAAAGGTGATGTTCGCATCGAATCCGGTGGAGACAAGAAGAAGAGGTTACCAGGTGTATAAATATGAAACCGGAATACGCACAATAACAGTTCTTCTTCTTCTTCAATGGCACTAACGTTCCTAGAGGAACTTCACCGTCTCAACGTAGTATTACTTGCGTCATTTTTATTAGTACTTAGTTGAGATTTCTATGCCAAATAACACGCCTTGAATGCATTCTGAGTGGCAAGCTCTAGAATACGCGTGATCACAGTGCAAGTCGGAGGAAATTTCTTTGACGAAAAATTCCCCCGACTAGAACGGGAATCGAACCCGAACACCCGGCATGTTAGTTATGACGCTAACCACTCGGCCAAGGAAGCACAATTACAGTTATACATTGTAATTTCGAAGATTGAAACTCATGTCGATCGTCATCCCCCCATTTCCCCCACCCCTTTTTGTGTGAAAAATTGTGAATTATGTGCCTACGGACACCATTTATTTTTTACTAAAAACTTTTGAAAAATTCGCTTCCGATTCACATAGATTGTTGATTGGAAATTATGACGAGCATGCTGTCGGCAAATGACGGTGTGGTCAAGAAATTTTAAAAAGTGCGAGCTTTTATGTGAGGAACGAAGGGCGTGAAGATCCACCGAAAGTTAAATCCACTTTCAAAGTGAACTTCACCGAAAACAAATGATCGAACTGAACCGAGCATTGCTCCTAAAAAGATCGGCATATCAGAAAAGTCAACACAAAGTGATTTTTCTAGATAACAATGCCTCGTCACACCTATCAAGATTGGCCAGGGAAAAGGCTGAGCTACTTAATTGGGATCAAGTACCGCATGAGACTTATTCACCAGATCACCATTTGTTTTCATCGATGGGATACGCACTCGCTGAGCAGCACTTCAACTCTCACGGAAAAGTGCAAAACTGGTTCGATTACTGATTTGGCTTAAAAACCGATTTTTTTTTTGACGAGGCGCTCTAGAGTTGCCTGACAGACGGGAAAAATGGACAGCTTCCAATGGGCATCACTTCGAACAAAACATTTTGAACCATTCAAGAACAATGAACGTGTATTTTCAATTAAAAATTCTAATTCCATTTTCATACACCTTGGTTTCGTTTCTTGGTATGGCTATGATAATATTGTCTTTGTCCACAAATGCTTCGAAAAACAGACAAAATCTTTTTCATTTTCTTCGCGGATTTTTTATCCATTACACATACACACATCGAAGCAAACATTGTTTTTCGATACGTGAACATGCGACATAAAGCTTTCCATGCGAGGAGCATGGAGAAGCATAACTCAATTCTTAGACAATGTATGATAAATCATAAAATGTTAATTTTTATATAATTTTACCTACCTCGATGCTTTGAAGATTTTTGTAATGGAAAAAGAATACGATGTTACAGGGCGGACTCGAATTCTGTATATAATCGAGTCAAAAAAAAATTGTTTCATTTGTTTCTTACATACGAAGGTCGTTCAAAAAATAAGTTTCAGTGCCTCAGAAATCGCGGAAAAATAAAGTTAGGACAAATACAAGGTGATTTTCGTAATCTACGTTTTAATTTCTATTTTTCTACATAATCGCCGTAACGTTCGAGGCATTTTTCATAGCGTGGCACGATTTTTTCTATTCCGAGCGCGAAGTGCGTAGCGTCCATCATTTTGAAGTACGATGTAACTGCGTCACGAATTTCTTCAGTGTTATCGAATCGTTGACCGCCGAACGCCTGTTTCGTCACCGGGAATAAGTGATAGTCGCTAGGGGCGAGGCCTGGGGTGTAAGGAGAATGCTCGAACACAGTTCATTTGAATGTTTCCAATTGCTCTCGAGTTACGCGAGCAGAATGGGGCTGCGCATTATCGTGGATGAGGAACACTCCTTTCGTCAATAAACCTGGCCTTTTGTTCTTAATCGCGGTTCTTAATCGGTTCAAAACTTCACAATAGTACGGTGATGAAACAGGCGTTCGGTGGTCAACGATTCGATAACACTGAAGAAATTCGTGACGCAGTTACATCGTTCTTCAAAAAGTTGGACGCTACGCACTTCGCGCTTGGAATAGAATAACTCGTGCCACGCTATGAAAAATGCCTCGAACGTTACGGCGATTATGTAGAAAAATAGAAAATAAAACGTACATTACGAAAATCACCTTGTTTTTTGTCTTGACTTTATTTTTCCGTGATTTCTGAGGCACTGAAACGTATTTTTTGGACAACCCTCGTATATACATACAGTAGGGTGCCAATGAAAATTGTCATCTCTAATTTCAAAAAGATACCTAATAAAAAATGTTCATCACCTCGAAAAAACACCCTATGCCAAATATTAGCTCAATCGGACTTAAGGGAGAGTGGCACAAAGCGGTCAAAGTTGAGTTTTTTGAAAATCGAAAAATCACCCAAGGGGGAAATAATCAGGGTTTTCAAAAAAAAATTGTTGATGTCAAATGTCTTTAAATTGTATGAAACAACAACAAAAAAATTCGAGATGACACTAGATCTCGTGTCATCTCGAAATTTTTTTTTGTCATAATTCTACACTCTGGGACTTTTTTTTGGAATACGAAACGAAACGTATGGTTTTGGGTACCAATAAAAATAATTATCTCGATTTTTCATTCGGAACTTGCTGCGAAATGTTGATTTGCACGATAATATACCCTTTGCAAAAGACGTAAACATTAGAGTTTTTTTTTGAAAAACGAAAGATCACCGAAAATCTGGGTTTTCAAAAAAAAAAATTGTTGATGCCAAATGTCTTAAAATTGCATTACTCGTCGAGATTTCCTGTAATCTCGAAAAAAAAAAATTGTAAAAAAATATTTTTTTTGGCACTTGGTCGTTTTTCCGTCTTAACCCTTTCATTACGGCAGTGCGCTCCGCCGAAGTGCTACCCCTGTACGGAGCACTGCGCCGCAAAGTATGCACATCGCGCTGGTGTGATCGAGGAGCAGTATGAATTTCATGTCGTCTAAAGACGACGCTCGTACACACAGCTCCTCGCGAGGATGTCGTCTATAGACGACGCTCGTTACGAAAGGGTTAAAAGTCAATTTTTGACAAAAACAAAATTTTCTAGATAACCGTAAATCTCGACGTGTCATGCAATTTCAAGACATTTGGCATCAAAAAAATTGTTGAAAACCCCGATTTCCGGTGATTTTTTGGTTTTCAAAAAAACTCAAATTTTAACGTCTGCAACACTAATTAATGAAGTTCGAATGAACTAATATTTTGCATAAAGTTCGTTTGTGTTTGACGTTCGCTTAGCGTGAGCATGTAGAATTTAACCGTTCATTAACACGAGAGGTATTTAAATAGTCTCTCGTGTTACATCAATTCTCATCACCGTTATCAGTTTACTGTTATTGCTTGGTAAGTGGAATGTTTCTTCAAAAAATCACAAAATAAAATGTCCGAAATTTGAATCAAGCCTTTTCCCTACGATTCATATTTCGGACAATTGAAATTGGTGATACTACAATGTGAGTTTTCAGGCTTGTTATGGATGCAAAGCGTACACTCATACAACGCATTCAAAATATTCAAAATATTTTGGAATCTTGTATAAAGAGTACACTTTTTTTCAACTACAAACCAGCTGATAGAAACTGAAAACTGAATAATTAGGGAACGGTGTGCAACTAGAAGAGCTTCTAACAAAAGAAACGTTGAATCCTGCCTATATTGCCGTGTATCCTGGCAACTCATCAACTCACGATAGAAGTAAGCCTTACGTTACTCCTACAGTGACCACGAACGAGTCCTGGGATATGTTTAATAAAGACGTAGAACCTGCGAAGAAGTTCATTGAAAAAACGAAGCGCCGAAAACTTGAGGAAAGGAAAAGGAAAACTGAGTTTAAACGGGAAAAAAAGAAATCCAAACATTAGCTAAGTTGAAGATACAAGAAGAACGGATGAAGCAGAAAGAAAAACTTATAGAACTGAAAATGGCAAAAAAGCTGTAAATTCTAAATTGGAATTGGTACAAAATGATAATAACAAAATAGATGAAACTATGTAACAACAATTAAGAGTTAAGATTCAAACTCTGTGGATAACCTTGAATTATTTTAGTTCCTTTAACAACAAATAACTTGAATTCAAATATATAATTATCGTTTAAGGAATATAACCCTTACGGTATTTAAACCATGATGCTACAAAATAAAGAAACATTAATAAACGACAATCATTTGGGGGGAAAATAGGTGAATGGGTAAATGGTTGCAATTATCACAAAGGAGATTGTGGTAAAAGTGGTAAAAGTTCTACTACATGTTTAAAAGCCATCGATGGTTGTAGACAATTTTTAAAACATGTGTGTGTGTGCACGAAAGGTCGCAGTTCGCTTTTAAACAGGCCAAGTCGTTGTTGTTTTCGCATTGATTTTATTTTATTGAATTTGATTTTATTGAATTAGTAATTAGTAATTGTACAGGAATATAAATTGAGCTTAAAACGACTGGAAACGTTATGGAAACAGAGTGTCTGAAATTCGAATTAACTCTGTCCGAAATTTGATTTTTTTTTGACGTAGAACTACGTCTTTCAGAAAGGGTGCCAAATCAGAAAGCAGGTCACGTTTTTATGAAATAAAGTTAACGTTGACAACTATTTTCACAGTAAGCGAATTCTCATGATTTACATATCAATCGAATCGGAAATTCTCTAAGATTTGTTTGATATGCTATACCTTACAATTCGCTAATCTCTAAACGGTTTAAATTCATGAAAACTGGAAGACCTTCCTTTTTTCCCACACATTTGTTCTGCCGATTTGTGTGCTAACTATACCCGTATTTCGGATGCTTAGAACTCGAACATTTCTTAACAGATCGGAAAAATATTTGTATCAATTGATAGGAAATATTTGTACGCGTCTATCACAATTGATAAAATGCAATTTTTCATGAGATGAACAATTGAATAACTGTGAAATGTCAAGCGTTATCTAAACGCCCTAACTGTTTAGTTTTGATTGGCCCGATTTACGGTTTCCCCAACACAGACTTCTAAATCGTTGTGCCTGGGGGAACTCTCTTTGTCAAAACATGTAAGTCGAGGGTATTTTTTCCACTGAGCTGTGTTTCTCTAACACGGACTTCTAAATTAATGTGCCTGGGGGAATCCGCTTTGCAAATACATGCAAGTCGGGGGTATTTTTTGGTGTTGAGTACTTTTGTACTCGCTTGTCGTTGTGCAGACCGGAATATGTTTCCAAAAACGTACTTTTAAACTGAGAAGCCTGGGAAAACCGTCATTTCAGGTACTAAAGGTGAATGAACTTTCGCGGTTCGAGAAGTACGTACAGTTGAGAGATGCAAACTTCAGATGGAAACGTAAACTAAAATAGTCGTTTGACAATTCTTCCGTCCACATATTTAGTCCTAGGCATCATATCAAATGTAAAAATTGTTTCCAAGTTTCAGTAGTTATCACAAAAACTGTTTTTACTTGGCACTAGAATGCTTACTTAACATTTTGGATTGAATTGAATGAATTTTGGCCCAAGAAGAATTTTTATCTACGATGAAACAAAAAAATAATCCACTTCCACAAAAATCACCATTTTTCAAGTTCGAGAATTGAAAATGGGCAAGTGTGAGAGCTGTAAAGCAAACTAAGAGGATTCCACCACTCTCGTACCCTCGGTGCAATCAGAGAAAGTATTGAATCGGAAATAATTTCAAACGGAAGCTACAAATCCGATTGGAATCATTTGTTAGGTGTCGTGTGGATGTTTGAGCTGTGGAGATGGGGAGATTCTTCTTCTTGGATGGCACTACAGTTCTAGTGGAACTTTTACCTTTTAAAAGTAGCATGACTTGCATCATTTTTATTAGTAGTACTTGGTTGAGATTTCTATGCCGAACAACACGCCTTGAATGTGCTCTGAGTGGCAAGCTCTAGAACACGCGTGTCCACAGTGCAAGCCGGAAGAATTTTCTGCAATGAAAAATCCCCCGGCCAGAACGGGAATCGAACCCGAATCCCGGCATGATAGTGTGGGACGCTAACCACTCGGTCACGGGAGCATTCGGGAGATTAGAATAGGTAAATCTGTAAGGTAGAACCAAGCAAAACGAAATAATCCTAGCTGCTGCACAATTCGGCAGCCAGTGGCCTATGCACGAACGGAGAAGAATCAGCACAAAAGGACTTAGATCAGTTATTCTCGGTGGAATATCGTTGCGAGGAATTCCTCCGCTGAAAAAGAATCGACAATCACTATTTCATGTACGCATTAAGTCATGCATACATGCATAACCATAAAACAGGGATTGCATTATTGGACATGAAGCGAAAATTCCTCCTCTCGAGAACTAAAGGAAAAACAATGGCAGTATCGAAGCAGCTCGAGCACTATCCTCGAAGAATGTGCTTTGAATTTATTTATGTCTCACTTAGGTATCCGATAAAGACCTCAGAGTTAACTCAAAAGTCACACAACATCGTATCGCACAACGATCAAATCAATTTCTTAGTTGTAATCCAATAATTAAATTTTCCAAAACAAAAAATATAAAATCTGTCATGTCCACCGGCAGCAAGACTGCAGATCAATGGCTCGTTTGATAAACTAACAATCCAAACCATTGCACTGTTCCGAGAACAACAATGCCCAAGTTGTTGAACATCGTGTATTAATTAATTTCATTCCAAGCAAAAAAGGTTATTTCTTCCATTGACGACGTTCTACGCTGTTGTTCAGTGGAAGAACGGTTCCTGAAAAACCTTTCTCCTAGTATCAGGAGACTAGGAGCTTCCTCCAACACACACATATACACAGTCGACAAAAGACGACTAACGAGCTCGACGCTACCCAAAGACGAAAAGACGAACGGCGGAGAGGACCCGCAAAGGCAAACAACCAGCAATTGCAAATACCATTTACCAGCTCTCGGAGCTTCGTGAAGCTCTTCATTTTACCTCAGCCGATGGAGTGGATGTGTACTCGTGCTCCTGCAGCGACCAAATTGATTGCTCAAGATTATAATCAATCCCTCTTCCGATGCAGCAGCAGCAGCAGATGCATTTTTTGCCACCACCGACGCTCTCGACACTCGACAATCGTGGAATAACAAAAGTCAGGGTTGGATCCGCAACCGGCTGGCAACAGGGGGCGTGCTGCTTTTAATTATGTTTCTATTCCAAACCACTGGATTGGAAATGAAACTGGTAGCAAGAACCGCCTCGAGCCGGAGAAGCAATTTCTATGCAAAACCACCCCTGACGGATATATTCTATCTGCTACTGCTACTCACCGACCACATTTCTTTTGCTTTCCCTGCAGCGAGATTCCCATCGCTTTTCGGAAAATCTACATTCGCACACACTCATGCCCAACTGCTTCAGCTTGTGCCTGTACACAGTTAACATGTGTACTAAGTCGCAGGATGAAGAATTTATGTCGATACTTCTCAGTTTCTGCTAGAGCGAGGCCCCAATTTTGCATACAAGCACCTCAAACGCTAGCTCGCGCTATATCTCCCAGAGCATCGGAAGAGTGATGAAGGACAACAGTAATTAATCATGATTTGAGCAGCCGGAAAGGGGCCGGGAATCGGGCGCAATGCAACCGGCTGCTGCTCCTCCGGAGAAGACGGGTGATAAAACCGTTAAAAACGGCACATTCATTATCAGTGGTAAGCGGGATTTGTCTTAATGCGCTTCATCATGTCTACGTTAGATGGTTGGTTAGAGTTGCGAAGGTGAAGTGATGAGTTCTTGCTTTTTTTTTGCTTCTTCAATGACATTGTGTTCCATAGGGGAGCTTCGATTTATGAACGTGGTATCAGTACATGGAAGGATAAAGAGTTCCTAAAAGAACAAAACAATCGTTACTATTGACAAATCCTTCTGTTACAAATGACCTAAAATTTTCATAACTTTTCACAATGAATCATTCAAGCTCTGGAATTCAAACCTGACCAAATGGCTACTGGAGAATATTGGCTCATAGTTTAATAACCATTTGATGGCTAGTATCGCCGACCCTGGTAGTCCAGAAAGTCCAGAATCGGTAGATTTGAATAACGACATCCTTCAACAATTGGAAGGTGAGGGTCTAGTTTGAAGTCCCGTTCACAGTACATCGACCGCTCCAACCATAACAGGATCAAATGAAGAAGTTCCGTTTTTGTTTACAAAGCAAACCAAAAATCCGTATCCGTATCCGTATATGGGGCTCAGAAAATCCACACGTGATTGTTGAGAGGCCATTGCATTCGCCAAAAGTCACTGTTTGATGCGCATTATGGTCTGGTGGAGTCATCGGGCCGTATTTCTTTGAAAATGAGGACGGCGAGACGGTAACTGTGAATGGTGAGCGCTATGGCCGCATGTTAACCGATTTATTTTTGCCACAAATTGAAGATATGGATACGGATGACATGTGGTTTCAGCAGGACGGCGCCACGTGCCACACAACACGACCGAACATGGCCATATTGCGAACGAAATTTAATGGACGCATAATTTCGCGTTTTGGTGATGCCAATTGGCCGTCCAGATCATGCGATTTGAACCCGCTAGACTTTTTTTTGTGGGGTTATGCGAAAGACCGTGTCTATGCCATCTCTCCGCAAACTCTTTAACATTTGAAAGACAACATTCGTGAAGTTATGACCGAGATACCGCCCCATATGTGTCGAAAGTCATCGAAACAGGTAATTCCGGATCAAGGTGTGCGAGGAAGCCCTAGGTGGACATTTGAATGATGGTGTATTTCACACATAATCGCATAAACCGAACTTTAATTTGAAATAAAAGTTTAATCGAAATTCGAATTCTAAGTGTGATTTATTTCAATTTACTTTCCGAATTTAAAGTTGGAAAACCCTGTACTATGTGTGGAATTTTTGAGAACTGTTTAATCTGTTTACTCGTTTTTCGCAACTTCAACTGATCATTGAGATATGTTTCTGAGCCACACAGGTGTGATGTTTATGGGCTGATACCAGCCACCGGAGCTTTGTGCGACTCAAATTCTAGATCAAATGCACGGTCCCTCTTACTAGCAGTTTATGATTCAATATTTCTGTGCTATCTGTACTTCTGGTGCGTTGTGAGGTAGATCTAGCGCATAATATTTCCAAACCAATGAACCATTTCGGAGTATCGTTGACGTTACTGGCAATTGAAAGGAATAGTCTAGTCGAAATGGCCATTTTAAAGGTTTCATGAAATCCGAAGATTAAACATTTGCTACTGAAAGTAGGATTATTTATTAGAAAAGAAGTAAACCATGTGAAAGACCCTTCCTGACCCGGGCCAACCATGAAGGAGGAAATGTTGAAGTATATTAGTCATTTTCATCGGAAATCACAAGAACGGTCATAATCGTCTAAAGAAGTCGAAATTTTTTGAGCTATTTAAGCTCGTCTTATGTTATGAGTATCTGACAGCAAACTGAAAACGTCGATTTGATAAACTGGCAACTAGGAAGTTTCGGAAAGCGAGCTTTTACTAGAGCTACCAAGATTCCGTAGACATTTTTGAAGGCCACTGAAATTAACCTCAATGATGTCAATTACTAAATTGCATTGGGTGTGTTACAGTTCATCAAGAATAGCTTCCAAATCTTACTTGGAAGCAGAATTTGAAGCTGTTTGAAGCTTGATTAAAAATTTGTGGTCAACGATAGGTCAAGCATGCTTAACACGTTGAGCTCTGTACCGATATTGTTGCGCATTCCATTGAGCCGCCAACAAGAGAGTGCAACTAAAACAAAGTATCAATAAAAAACTACCATTGGAGGGGTGATACCCTAGGAACCCGCCCGGGTGTTATCCGGTCACGCTACGCCACTGTGTATACTCCTGAACCTGCCTGACTAGCAAGCAGTGAAAAGCACACAAACACTAGGGATAAAAAAAAACTTCGAAGATTTTTAGAAAGAATCCCAATTGACTGCTGGCTTTATTGATTATAGCCGAGTATTGTAGTTTGATGGAGATCGGATAATCTAACCTCCTCGACGCGTTCGAGCTGTTCTCCATAGTTAGTGTTGTTATGTATGATGGGACTTTTACATTTTAGAAAGGATAAGGTCGAACATTTAAGGACGCTCACTTTGAGACAGATTTTAGTGCATCAATATGCAACACAATTCAAGAGCTCCTGTAAAGGGTGTGTCACATCAAATTGCATCACGGAAAAAACGCTGTAGAAATTAAATTTTTAGGAATTATATCTTCAGCTTTCGCTTATAATCAGATAAGAGTGTATAGATCACGTTGGCCATGCTTCACTGTCAATTTTTCGTAAATTTGGAAAAATGTCGTCGAACGAAAAAGAGCGTCGTGAATTAATCCTGTGCACTCATTTCGAGAATCCGGAGTTGTCACAACGGGACATCGGTAAGATGCTGGGAATCGTCCAATCCACGGTCAGCAGAGTACTAAAACGATACTTCGAGAACCTAACCATCGACCGGAAGGTGAAGAACGGCAAAAATGGATGCTCCGTCAGTGAAAAAGATCACAAGCGCGTAGTTAAGCAGTTTAGACGTGATTCGAGAAGTTCGGTCCGGGATGTCGCCAATAAGCTGAATTTGTCAAGTTCATTCGTCCAGCGGACCAAGCAGCGGGAGGGCCTGCGTACATACAAGGTTCAGAAGGCTCCTAACCGCGACGAAAGGCAAAACATGGTGGGGAAGACGCGAGCCCGGAAGCTGTACACCGAAATGCTGACGAAACCGTATTGCCTGGTAATGGACGACGAAACCTACGTCGAAGCGGACTTTCGTCAGCTGCCGGGCCTATTGATCTTCTCCGCAGAGGACAAATTCAGTGTTCCGGAGGAGATTCGCAAGCAGAAACTATCCAAGTTTGCCAAAAACTACATGGTGTGGCAAGCTATCTGCTCTTGCGGAAAGCGGAGCGCCCCCTTCGTGATGACCGGCACGGTAAACGGGCAGGTTTACCTTAAGGAGTGCCTACAGAAGCACTTACTACCACTATTGAAGCAGCACGAGGGCCCGATCATCTGCTGGCCGGATCTCGCTTCGTGCCACTATTCAAAGGACGTGTTGGAGTGGTACGAAGCCAACGGGGTCACCTTCGTGCCAAAGGAAATGAACCCGCCCGACGCGCCGGATATTGGGCGATTATGAAGCAGGCCCTCCGGAAGAACCCAAAAGTTGTCAAATCTGAGGCGGACTTCAAGAGAAAATGGATTTCTGTTCAAAAAACTACAACCTGACGTTGTACAGAACTTTATGGACGGGGTAAAGAGGAAGGTGCGAGCATACGGGCTTGGGCTCGAAGTATGAATGAAAAGAAAATGCCAAAAGTTGTTTAATAGTTTTTATTTTACTGTCTAAAATTTTCAAAAGGATCGGTCTACTGGGCGAATTTCTACAGCGTGAGTTTCCGTGATGCAATTTGATGTGACACACCCTTTAGTTATCTACACTCAGCTTCACTTCGATCAACAAGAAATATTTTCAGATCATCAGCCCTTCCCTTGTGGCTATTCATGAGATCTAGTTTTGACGCAAAGATACCGTAGATAAAATGAAGTCAAAATAATTTCGCCAGTAGGATGTAGGATGATTTAGGGTATCGAAGACAACCTTGATATCCGTGTACACTGCTCCTACCTGTGCTTCGTCGTCCATTGTACCGATGCAAGTCGTTGTGAATCAGCAAAGATTAATCTCTACTGATCGGTTTAGATCAAATCCGTACTGGAAAGGACTTTAAAAGCATTGGAGCGTGGATTAATTTCCATCATCCATTGTTGTGTTCTACAATGGTTGTTGTTTCCGTTAGCCTCCGAAAATGTATCTTTCGCTCTAGAAATGCAGAAAAGAAGCATGATTTCCAGCTTATGGAAGCCGAATACAATAGTTTTTATGAAGTTTGCTATCTGGAATGTATTGATCAGCTTCAGACTGGCTACTGAGATAATCTATCATCTTCTTGGTCGTTTGTAAAGAAAAATCGCAAAAACCATCAGGCGTTCAAGAAGACGTAATATGTGGTAGTCGTAACTCCACCACCAATACTAGTGCTGCCAATCTTCTTACTTAATTCTCCGGAGTATAGTAAACAAGGATGAGATGCCTCCATCGCAGCAGTATACCGAACAATTACCAAACTAAAATATTCACTTGCAGCAGCCTAACAAAAGTTCTTAATTCTACTGATGCATCGAAAGGTCATCGCATCATCGTTGGCAGTTCCCGTCTTGGTAATATTCAGTCACTTCCTAATGGATATCGTTCTTTCGGGTGTCTAGAAGCTTGCATCAATTTCACAGACCTTCAAGGCTGGTTATATACACAGAGCGGAGAGTTACAGTTCCGTTTCGATCCTAAACTGTTTGGCCAAGGTGCCTGAAAGTATTATACATGACAAGTTGTCTCCAGCCCTTCAACCTTCAATAACTCGGATTTTCCACATGGATTCATGAAAATGTACTCGACGACCTCCAACTGAATGAACTTCACCACCACAGTTTTTGACAGCATGGGGAAGGGTCGACAAATAGACTCGGTATTCATGAAGCTTTCTTTTTTTTTTTGGAAATAGTCCATAAGGAATTGCGGAAGCTGAACCACCTTGGATTGTTCGTTGACCAAAATAATATTTGGCATCGAGGAAGGCTTTCATTATGGTTAAAGATGTCAAATCTGAAGTTTGAAAAATACCGTAAGGGATTCCGAAAGACAGACACTTGTGACTACAGAAATTTATTGACGACCTACCGGACGGCCTTACGTAGGTACGGAGTTTTAGCCATGGCCTTGGCCAGCACTTTAGTTATGGCTTTGGCGATAAACTGTTCTTCCATTTTGGCCATGAGTAGATTCTCCATTTTATGTTCACCCAAAAATTTTCGTTACAAAGTTTTTCTGCAGCCGGTCAATCTCCTCCAGTGATTTCTTGGCATTATTGGTCAAGACTAGGTTCGAACGGTAGACCACATCCTCTTCCTCGTGATACATCTTGTTGAAGGTGGCACTTCGTACTGTACATCTCTCCATTCACCTCAAGCCCCGAAGGAAAGAACAACGGCTTGGACATTTCCTTCTCGCTGACCGTCCGCCACAGAAGAACCTTCTTGAAGAACTTGGTGTGTTAGTTCCTGATGGGGAACGTAGAGTACCCGGTCCCCGGCCAGTCGTTGCCGTACAGCGTAAAATAGGTTTCATCATCCATTATGACCACGACGTCGCCCTCAACCGTATAGATGATTTTCACTAGCACCTTTAGCCGCTGCTTCTGGGTTATTTCCTGCTACTCGAACAAGGCCGACCTCAACTGATGGCTCCTTATGAAATGACCTGGTATTTCGCATGTGCATGCTCATTTTGACCAGGCACTTTTTCGCCTTTTGATCGGATGCTCCGATCTCCCAGTCCAAGGTTCGGAACGATGGAACCACCTTGCTGTAGGTATCCATCTTCAGTTTTTGGTGCACTTTACGGTAGCGCAGTACCGCCAAGTGTCTGGAACCAGGCTTCCATTCGACGCTCTTGCCTCTCTCCAGAAGGGAGAGTATTGGCTATATCCGGTGGACACGAAGCACGTCCTATTTCTTCGCTCCAAGGTGGAGCTGGCAGTATGAACAAAGCATCGAGCTTTGCTGCTTGATTGTTTTCGCCATGGCTGCTGCAAATCAACTGATAAGGGTGACGAAGCATTTTTGTAGAAGGCTTCATAATCGGAGGAATGGAGGGATTTTTTTCCATTGAATTATATTTTGTAGCTTTTTCTTTCAACGCCATTCGAAATAATTCCATTTTTTCCAATTATTGTTGTGTCAGACGAACGGAATTCAAGTTATCAATTTCGCCTGCGATCGGTCACCGAGCTCCGAGCTCTATGAACCAGACTTCGCATGCAAGAGTCGATGTTATAAAGCCCCTTGGATTAATCTTGGGTAGCAAACTTTGGTTCAATGAACACATATCTATGTCAATAACGAATGCTAATGGCATGATTGAATTCTTACGTTGTAACACTGCGCAACTCGACGACGATCATTACTGAAGGCACTGTATTGTTCGTTAGTTCGTATTGTTCTGGAATATGAAGTACAAAATGGGCCTCTATACCATTCTGTCCTTGCTTCACGAATTTAAGAGATCCAACAGAGATTCATCAAATTCGCACTACGTCGACTTCCATGGACCTGTTCCGACAACTTACCTCTGTTTGAGCCCTGATTTGGGCTCATTAACCTACAAATGCTGTCGAGGTGCTGTAGCTTTCAGAGTGCTCTACTCCTCAGTTAACGTATTGCATCTTGATTTCAGTATCAGCGCAATTGAAGGTCTTATGAATTCTACCACACTTGATGTACTCGACATCAGAAAAATGCCACACACAAGGAGGACTTCTCAGTAGCGATATCATGAGTAAAATACTCCACATTATCAGATAATAGATAAAGAACAAGAATTCATCATCTATTTAGGTGTAGTCTTAAGTTAAAATAAACCATCGGAAACACATGATAAAATACTTCAATATGTGCGTGTGATGTAAACATATGCAAGCACTCTCCACTAGACGGTATGAAAACCGACGCGGAGAATGTTTTCTTCGAGTTTCCAACTCAGATTTGAAGTTGCGAACGATATCGCACCGTCATATGCGCCATCATTCATTCACATTATCGACACTTTCAAATCATTCTGCTCTCCAGTCGCTGTGTGTGACATTGGCGTTAAGATAGACTGTTGACTACTTGTGGACCAAAGCGTACATAGAATCGCCAGAAATCGCGATTATCTTGTTCTATACGCAATAAGTTTCAATCGGGCAGTATTTCCTTTCTTCGTAAAACGATCGACTTATTTGCAGTGGTATATAATAATTGTACCTCACCGCTGCATTAATTGCTCGTGGTTACACAGAATAGCACAGTACAGAATAAATCCATGGGAAAATCCGTTCGTAGCAAAAAAAAAATCAGCGTTATTATTAACACTATTTTAAAGATTTTAATATAAGTTGTCAATCCCATAAAAATTTGACATGTTTTCTGATTTGGTATTCCCTCTCAAAAAAAAACCCTCTAAAATACAATTAAAAACCGTTTCGATATCACGATTTCATTGCTTGCCATGAAAAAAAAAAGTTTTTTGTAGCGCATTGTGGATCAACGATTGAAAGTGAACCATGCTGAAAAAACTATGGATGAGTTGTACATATGATATAACCGCAAGGTTGACGTGGAACTACCGTTGCCTTAACAATCATTTGTTTGTATTGACTAAATTATTGATTGAGTGAAACAATTTCCGAATACAATTGAATTCATCTTTTGTAGGTAAAGGAACAAAAATATCCCTGACTTGCATTATTTGCAAAACCGATTTCTCCAGACTCCTTGGTTGCGAATTCTGTATTGCGAAGCCGTATTTCGCTGTTACTCTGTTTACACCTTTCAGTCGGCACAATTTGTGGAGCACAAATCGGGCCAATCAAAACGTGGTGGTTTGGGCGTTTAGATAACGCTTGGCATTTCACAATTATTCAATTGTTTATCTCATGGAAAATAACATTTAATTGTTATTGTTATAGATGCGTAGAAATATTTCATATCAACTGATACAAACATCTCTCCGATCTATTGAGAAATGCTCGAATTATAAGTATTCGAAATCTTTCATTTTTTCCTATATGTTCTGTGTTTATGTTTTCTTTTTACCCTCATATTTTCCTGTTAGTTGTAGTACTATGTCAAAGAAAAAAATGTACATATAAATGAACTAAAAACAGATGTTCAAAAACGTACTAATTTTCATTTGAAATTGACTATTTTAAAAAAGATCCTCCGAAACTGATATCAACCCTGGAGCATGTTTTTTCGGACAACTATGGCATTCTTCGATATCATCGAAGAAAAGCGTCTGCTCAGCGACTGCATCCGCCGGCCAACGGACAGCACACACCTCAACGTCAGCAGCAGTGCACCTAATGTTGACATCAATATGCTGACCACGGATGCTGAGCTATCGTAATTCAATATGACCAATGACAACCGTTGGTGGGGAGGCTACCCCTAATTTCCCGATGTTCTGGCTTTGTTTAGGAATTATAATCTAATACTAAACGAAGAGATCGGTAGCAATTAAGGAATGGGAATAAAAGAAGAATGATAATCTTTAAATAAAGGAACTGCTCTTTAGTGGGAGCATTTTTATTGAAGATGAAGCGGAACGATTTTCACATGCCAAAAATGTTCCGGTATAATAAACTCCCGCCTTCTGTCCACTCGCTATGGAGAGATCCACTTTGGTTAGCCATCATAGAAACTGATTACACGACTAACTCGGCCACGACTAACTCGGCCACTCAAGAGCTCGATAGAACGCACAATTAATTATGTTTTATGGAAAGCCTCCATCGCTGTGATACCTTCAATCAGTCCACGCTCTGAACTCTAGTTCCAATTGTCATTCTCTGGTCGCCCCACCACCCAAAAAAGTTTCAGTATTTGTTTATCTTCCGAAGAAGCGTCCGTAGGCGGGTGGCTATTTCGAGATGTCCCTCCCTTCGGTTGATCTGTAATTAATTACCAACGTTCTCTTGTCCCAGGAAGCGCATGATTCGTCACCTTAAAACAAGATTAGGCAGAACGAGGTAGTGTTTTCAAGGCGGTTCCTCCTTGGAGTCAGGATACGAGAGGATGTGTCAAGTAAGTTCCGAAATCAAGTCAAGAAGTAATTAATCTTGCCTTACCCGGACAGTATCGGCAAGCTGATGCCTCTGTTGCAAAAGTGTTGTGGATATTGATGAGTTTCCATTTGCCGTCGAGAGATGGCAATCTCTCGCTCTGCTGACCTTCCTTTTTTTCTCGTGTCGGTGACGATTTCTCGAGAATTGATACTTTGAAAAAGCTCGATGTGTGCGATGAGATTATAGGGAGAAATCTACACCCAAGGGTATTATTAGCAGTAACGAGTCAATTTCTGCACCAGTGGAGTGGGATTGTGGTGAGCTCTCAATCAAATCACACTTTTAACCCCAAACGAACAAGATAACAAGTGGAATCTTGTGTTGGAACACAGACACACCGAGATTGGACCTAATTTTAGTTTGATGAAAAGGGCAGTCGTCCATTCTTGATAAGTCTAAAATCAACCAAATGAAGAACGACACAATTCTTAAGCTCATAAGAGTGGGTTCCGGACTCAAAAGAAACTAGTTTAGATGGTTTATTTACCATTTTCTAAAGCAAGTATAGAAATGTGGAGAGATTTAATCATGACATAAGTACAAAATGAACAGGGCAGAGAATAAAGAGCCCGTTAAATCAAATCTGCTCCATGCCCAACGTTTTTTCCCCCTATTCTGTGGGCGGAAGGATCGTGTGGATGGATCGGAGAAGAGATCCAGTGCAACTTTGAATAATGGCTGCCATAAACAGTATTAACGAGAAACCAGGCTGCCGCTGTTTTCAAGAATGAGTAAAACGGTGAAATATAATAAATTCGCGCTGCACTCGAACAACAGCAGCAGCAATAGTAATGATGGCAAAGAGTCCGAAGGCTGCCTGTTTTTTTTTATCTGTGCAATTCACACTCTTGGGACAAGCACTTCGAATGGAGAAGAATACTGCGTGGGTGGTGATAAGGGGAATGGAAACGCGCGAAACTTTGTCAACAGCCCGATAGAAGAATGGAACGAAACTTGGCCGAAGAAGAAAAAAGAAATCAAGTTCACAATACACACACTCAGTTGAAAGCGGGGAACTGTTAAATTGTTCCCTTCTTCCCCAATGCCCAATACCCCGTGCAGTGGTTACCCATTGGTACACAGGATGTTTCCAAGAAAATTGCATCTTTTAAAGCTTTAACATTTACTGAATTGTCGAGAGCAGTCATTCGAAAGGATTTTGACGTAGGACTACGTCTTTCATTTCTATACCGGGAAACTTATAGTTTATTGCATTGATCGGGAAAGGAAAACTTCCAACGCTTCTTCCTGGAAACTATGTTTTTGAACACGATTCACTTGGGCTCGGGGTTCATTTTCCAAGCTGCTAAGAAGTTCTCAGACATCTACTGTCCAGATGTTTTGTATTGTTCGTTAGTCTGATCTATTTTGGAGTATGCTGTTGTTGTATGGGCTCCGTACTATCAAAACAACATACAACAAATAGAAGCAATACAACGTAAGTTTGTCCGCTTTGCTTTGGGACGGTTGCTTTGGAACGATCCATTCAACCTTCCCAGCTACAAAGATCGTTGTCGAATGATCGATCTAGAGCTTCTCGAAAATAGACGAAACGTAGCGAAGGCTGCTTTCGTCTCAGATGTTGTTCAGTCTCAAATAGATTGCCCTGATGTGCTAGATCAGGGTTTCTCAAAGAAACCGACCCCCTGAGGTCGATTTTAGTTTCCCAGGGGTCGATATGAACGAAAATTGATTTTAGAGGTCGACGTCGTCTGAAAATCGACCCCTATCAAATAACACAAATTCTTATTTGGAACTTTCAAAATGGTGCATAAGCCGTGTGAACCTATAGGGTGGAATGTTCCTCATTGGGTACGATATCGCAGCTGCACAGAGCTACTGATTAAATTATTGATAAAACTAGTAGATATATGAAACAATTTACGAATTCAATTGCAAACAAATCCCAATTTAGGTCAATTCATGCATTATGGTAGTGGTTATCGCAGCAAATAGTTATCAATATTTTGCCTAATCATCAAACGGTATGTGTAGAAGTTCAGTGAGCTGACGACATGAAGGGGCATGCAGTCTTGAATAACCGAGCCAAAGCGTTGCATTTGTACCCGCTTTTGTAGACCGTGTTAGCAAAACGCATTCCGGAGTGTAAAAATGCATGGGGGTATAAGAAGTACTGCCGAGATCTAGAATGCCGATTTTCTCAACTTAGTTTCGGAAACTGTGTTGGGAAAACACATTCCGGTTTGCAAAAACGCAAACGAGTACAAAAGTACCCGCTGCTTGCATCTATTGTGCCATGCAGATTTCCCCAGCTCCATGGTTTTGAATTCTGTGTTAGGGAATCATCCATTCATTTTTGCGATGGTACCTCAATCACTGTTCAATTAAAACTGAGTGGATTTCCGAGCAGCGCTCGCTTATATACCGATTGGTGATTTCAATAGCCTGTTTTGAAAGCAATTCTTAAGCTATTGAAACATGTTTTTGGATCAAAAAGTAACAAGTATATAACACGTAGACATTTTTTGTTTCGAATGAAGTGTTTATCATACCATTTCGTTCAGTTGTTTAGGAGCTATTAACGCTGAAAATCTCGGTCTCCGGCGTAACGCTTTCGTTTTCGAAACTTCGGTATAGAAATGGAAGACGTAGTCCTACGTCAAAACTCAACAATACGATGAGCGTGTACGCAAGATAAAAAGAAAAAAATACAAAAAGTACATGATCAATAATTCGGCAAGTAAAAAAACGTGAACAGGTTCTCGATTTCACGAAGGAAGATCACGATGACAGGTTCACGAAGGAAGTCATCACTAAATTCAAATCTATATATATATATATATAAATGGATTTTTGTCTGTCTGTCTGTCTGATTCTCATGGACTCGGAAACTACTGAACCGATCGACATGAAAATTGGTATGTAGGGGTTTTTGGGGCCGTGGAAGGTTTTCATGATAGTTTGAGACCCCTCCCCCCTCTCTAATGGGGGGGCTGCCATACGAATGAAACACAAATTTCTACATTACTCGAGGATTAATCAAGCATATGCAACCAAATTAGGCATCTGGAGCTTTTAGAGCACAATAAATGTTTCTATGGTGGTTAGACACTCCACCCTTCTCCCTAAGGAAGGGCTGCCATACAAATGAAGCACACATTTTTTCATTACTCGAGAATTAATCAATCAAACGAAATCAAATTTGGCATGTGGAGGTTTTAAGGTGCAATACATGTTATTTACGGTGGTTAGACACTCCACTCCCTCTCTAAGGGAGAGCTGTCATACAAATGAAACTCAAATTTCTGCATTACTCGAGAATTAATCAAGCAAATGACACCAGCAGTGAGGAATTAATAAGATTCCTGCCGTGAAGCACGTGACCGACTGTTGCTTATCGGTCCTCCCCCAACAGCTCACGCAGGTGAGTGTGGACACGATTCGGCCGACAGTGGCTGACACAATGTAGTTTTGAAGAAATCAAATTATCTAAAATCTGTCAGTGTCCATGTGCCAAATGAAACGTCCCATACCAGAAAAAACAAAAGAAAAAAACCAAGTAGTGGACCAAAATACAAATAATAAATATGAAAAAACTAACATTTAGTTCAGCAAATATAAGCTTGAAGTGTAGGAGAATCGGTAGGAATGTGTTGATTAGAGCCAAACTCGAGGAAATATTTGTCCGATTTAGGACTGTCTTTATTCTATCATATTTTCTGTATAAAACATTTATTCCATGTAACGGCGCAACATGTTATTGACAAGATGCTGAAAAATCTTGAACTAAAATTGTGTCTGAAAATAATCTGATGTTACAATGATGAGTTTTGTTAGAAATACTAGGAATTTTATAGTAAAAAGTGAATTGAACGGAGACGAATGGATGATCAATCAATGAACAGTTCTGCGATTGGACCCATGAACTAGCTCATAGTATGAAAACGTGAATGTTTGGAGGTATTGATAACAAAAAAAAAACAAATTTTTCGCGGGACGAAGTTTGCCGGTCAGCAAGTTAAAAATAAAATTAAATTATTTCAGGAAACTTGAGAAGCGTCGCTAATATGGAAAATGTTATTCAATTTATTTTAGACCAACAGATTTTCTCTCCAGCCTAACGAGTCTACAATACCCAGCAATCAAGCTCTGTTGTTAGCGTATGTTCGGAATATTAAAGAAGAAAACGTGTACCGAAAAATGATTTTTGATACATACAGTAACGTCTCCATTATATATCGCTCAAATAAAAAAAATTTCGCGTGATATAATTGAAACGTGGCATATTCGAAACAGATCTTTTCTTCTAATGAAAATTCTGATTTTCTTTATTCTTTCAACATTATTTTTCATGCGGTATGCAAAATGTATTGAACCATATTTATTAAATTGTTTATCACATGAGCACATGTGGTGCTCCCGTGGCCGATTGGTTAACGTCACACCGGGGGTTCGGGTTCGGAATCATAAACAAGGTTGACAGAGAAATTTTACTTGCTTAAACTAAACAATTGTTCGGCACCTATTTGCTTTCAAAATTTGATGATTGTGTGGTGCTCCCGTGGCCGAATGCTTAGCGTCCCACATTATCATGTCGGGGGTTCGCGTTCGATTTCCGTTCTGGCCAGGAGTTTTTCGTCAAAGAAATTTCTTCCGACTTGCACTGTGATCGCGCGTAATCTAGAGCTTGCCACTCCAGAATACATTCAAGGCGCTACATCCGGCATAGAAATCTCAACATGGAACTACTAATAAAAATGACGCTAGTAATACCTACTTTGAGAAGGCAAAAGTTCCACTGGGAACGTTAGTGCCATCCAAGAAGAAGAAGGTTAACAAAATGTGCTGTCAGGACTCAGACATAAAAAACATTCTTCATGTTTACATGTTTTAAAATACTTGATTAATGCTCAAATCATAATTTTCAGTTCTTGAAACTATCCATTGTCCGAAAGTCAACCGAGTTTTCACCGCAAATTGTATCTAACGTTTTTGAAGATCTAACCTCTGTTTAAAATTAACTTAACTTAAACGACACAGATACTAAAAAATAGAGGCGATTTTTTTCCTGTTAGTGAATATCTTTCGAAGAAATAACAGCTGTTTACAGCTGACTGCATTTTCCTCTAAAGTAAAATAAATAATTCTACCTAAAGCAGCATATTTTGTATTTATACTGTTCGCAATTTTGATAATCTCCTATAGCATTTTTTGCGACTTTCTTTGTGTCACTGTATTTTAGTTCCTTGAAAATGTCAAGCTTTTCCGTGATGTTATCAAATTAGAATTCTTATAATTAAAACAATTATGTCCAAATTTCAGGTATATTTGGCATGTAATTTCACACAATGAAAAAGAATGTCGCTCGGAATAACCCATATTTGTTGATTCAGATTATGAGTATTACTTATGAAAGTAATACTCGGAGCTCTCAAATTAAATAGATGTTATACGCTATAAATTACGCAGTAAGAAAATTTTCCGTAATCACCTTGAATACGGCTACAATTGGCACGAATGCTTGAACATATTTTCTCTGTTTAGTTCTCATGTTTAGTTCAATAATATGACGAGAAATCGAACTTTTCATATTATTTTTTATGTTTCGAGATATGTGATTTAAGCGAAAAAAATTAGTGATAAATTCGAGAGGAACATAAACGAGACGTTTTAAAAACACACAGTGATGTAATCGAGACATCTGACATATGAATGCTGATACCAGAAGAGAATCGATCTTTCAGGCCGTGGAATGGTTTTCTTCTACCAACAAAGCTATTCCATGGAAGAACATTGTGACTGACGGTGCACCATCTATGGTTGGTCGTCATCGTGGTTTTACAGCTTACTCAAAGTTACAACTGCGTGAGGTACTGGTCATCCACTGCGTGATTCACAGACAGCATTCAGTCGCAGAAAATATTGGCGCTAGATCGCATCCGTCTTTACAATATGTTATAAGTGCTATCAATATGCTTCGAAACAATTCTTTGAACTCTCGATTATTTGTTCTGTTTTATGAGAAAAACGACGAAATCTTCACTTGGTTACTTCTACTCGCTGGATTTCTTTGACCATCAAGAAGTTCTTGCTTAGCAAGATTTTCAGCTTTTTTACATTTGTGTTTCAGCTGCAGGGCACGATCCCAACTTGATTGAAACTACACTGGAGTCGCTTTTTACGCGGGGGATACGTGCCGCGTAAAGAAAACCGCGTTAAAGAAAAGCCGCGTAAATTCCAAAATCCGCGTAAAAGAAAACCGCGTAAATTCCAAAATCCGCGTAAAAAAAACCGCGTAAATTCCAAAATCCGCGTGAAATAAAACCGCGTAAAAATAAACCGGGTGAATTTTAAAATCCATATAAAAATCTAACAAACAGTGAATTATTGATTAAAAATGAAACTCATATTTTAACAATTGATTAACTGATTTTTTTTTGTATGCTGTAATCATGATATCTGTATTTCCTTTTATTTCTCAGCTACTAATCAGTGATACAATACAAACTTATTTCGTGAAAAGTGACATCAATCAGCACATTGAATTCATACGCGTTTGATACGTGCTGCGTGAAAAAAACCGCGTAAATATCGAAACCCGCGTAAAAATAAACCGCGTAAAAAAAGCCGCGTAAAATAAAACCGAGTATAAAAAAAACGCGTAAAAAGCGACTTCAGTGTATATCAATAATATCGGCCTTTTTGGCAAAACTTTAAAAACAAAATTTGAGCAGAAAAATTTTTGCAGAAAATAATAATCACAGCTTCCGCATTTGTCAGAATTATCACAAAAGCTTCAAGTTTTACTTTTCAGGTATTTCTATATTTTAAAATTCTTCAATGAATAATTAATCCGTACTATATCACAGCCATGGAATGAGCCAAGATGATAATGCAAGAAAAGTATCATCAGCACAGATGAGGAGCTCAAGCAGGAGTACAACCAAATTGTCATAAGTTCTGGTTACAACGCAACATTGAAACACATTGCTGAAAAATATCTTCTCGATATCCTGTCGAAAAAGGCTCCAGTGTGGTTACAAACAACCCGAAACCGAAAGAATCATTTGAAAATCAACGAACGCGGATATGATGAGAAAATAATGTCAAGTTTACTCATTGAAATAACTGCAATGTTTCTAAATTGATAATGATTTAGTTTGAAAAAAAAAATCGTGGGGTTGTATCCGAGACATGACCGCTAAGGACGCACAACTATGCAATCTTTTTTTTGAAATTTGTTGCTTTATCAAGGCTTGCGTGGTTTCGTAGAATCATTTCGAGAAGCAACGATTTCTTCTTGCCTCTGCGAGTACAATACACTAATTGGTCATTTGTCGCAATTTGTAATGAGATGCATCAAATATTCTCTTTTCGCTATCCCCCTTCGTTGTTTCTATTCTAGCGGCTGCATAAGTTGCCCGTTATTGCCCGAAACACAAATTTCTGCATAATTCGAGAATTAATCAAGCAAATGAAACCAAATTTGGCAAGTGGAGATTTTAGGGTGCAATAAATGTTTTTACGGTGGTTAGACACTCCACCCCCTCTCTAAGGGGGGCTGCCATAAAAATGTAACACAAATTTCGGCATAACTCGAGAATTAATCAAGCAAATGAAACCAAATTTGGCAAGTGTAAATTTGTCATGCGAATAATTTAGGGTACACGAAACGTTTCCATGGTGAATAGACACTCCTCCCCTCTCTCTGAGGGTACCATAAAAATATTACACATACTTCAACCAAAAATATTCCAACCAAACATGACAATTGAAAATTTTCGGAAAACTCTGAAGGAAAAAGGAAAAATTCGGAAAATTAAATTCCCATATGTTCTACAATTACATAGTGACAAGTGCTGTTTGATGTTTGCGCTAGCGTAAATGATCTTTGTTCGAAAGTGGAAATGGATTTTAATGTAATGAAACGCACTCTTATATCTTCTTCCAATAACAAAGTATCGCCGAATGTGTTGATAAGAGCAAAACTCGAGAGAGGAATTGACCGATTTAGGACTGTGTATTTTCTGTATCAAACTTTTTTTCCATGTAACGGAGAAACATGTTATTTACAAGTGGTTGAAAAATCTTGAACGAGAATTGTGTCTGGAAATAATTTGATATTATAATGATGAGTTTTGTTAGAAATACTAGGAATTATATAGTAAAAGTTAAATTCAACGAGGTCGATTAGAAGATCAATCAATAAACAGTTCTGCGGTTGGACCCATGAACTTGCTCATAGTAAGGAAACGTGAGTGTTTGAAGGTATTGATAACAAAAAACAAATTTTGGGCGGGACAAAATTTGCCGGGTCAGCTAGTCTTATATAAAAAACAAAGGTTTTTTTGCCCGTCTGTATAACTCATCATCACGAGGCAACTGCTGGTCAGATTTGAGCTGTCTTTATATCGTTGTGTTCGTCTCCACCCAGATTGGAATGATCGAATAAATTTGAGAATATTGAACGAATATAAATATGGAAATTCTAAAAAATCGATTACGCATAAGACAAATGTCGTGCCAACTCGTCTTACGGGTTGGCAACACCATCCCAGCTAGCAGCGAAACGTTGTGGGTGTAAACACATAGGTCTTTTAAGCAACTTTGCATACTTGAAATATTCGAAAAAAACTGTCTAGTTCTAGGACAAAAAGTTCGTAGGTCTGATAGATTTTGTGTGAGAATGTTTTTGAAATTTTGAGTTTTTTTTCAACTTTTTTCGAAAAATATAACTTTCAAAACTATAAGATCTACAAAATGAATCAAATGTAGGAAATTATTTATGTTTTATTTTTATATATTTATTTAAAAATGCCAAGCAAACCTTTGAATGAAAAAGAATCATAAAAAAATATTTTGAAAATCAAAATTTATTTTTCTTGAAAACATGTTTTTTTTAAATTCTGAAAAAAAAAAGATATGAATGACGCATATAATTCTCAACAAGTTTTCCGAACAACAGCTTTTTCATGTTTGTCTTTGAAAAATTACTTTAAATGTTTAATTCGTAACATTTTCATGTATAAATTACTGCGATTAACATGCTCTGCTAACTTTTTTCCTTTTAGAAACATATAAAAAATGTGTCCATCGCGAGATTTTACACACAAAAATTTAACGAGTAAAACATTATTTTTTTACTAGTTCTCCATACAAAATTGCATTATAATCCACAAACTATAAAAGATAGAAAGTTGACGTCTTCGGCGAAAGTTCACATTTTAATAAGATCTAAAGCTTTGTTCTTCTTCTTCTTCAATGGCACTAACGTTCCTAGAGGAACTTCGCCGTCTCAACGTAGTATTACTTGCGTCATTTTTATTAGTACTTAGTTGAGATTTCTATGCCAAATAACACGCCTTGAATGCATTCTGAGTGGCAAGTTCTAGAATACGCGTGATCACAGTGCAAGTCGGAGGAAATTTCTTTGACGAAAAATTCCCCCGACCAGAACGGGAATCGAACCCGAACATCCGGCATGTTAGTTATGACGCTAACCACTCGGCCAAAGGAGCACGCTTTGTTGAATACACTATATCGCTATCTTGACTTAAGACAAAATTAGGATTATTTGTATGTTTTTCAAAGAAAACATGAAAAAAAAGTTATTAGAAAAGCTTTTTCCCTGTAAAAGTGCCCATCTTCCGATGTATGGACGACTTGTTGGAAATTGTAAGAGCTATTCATATTATTTTTTATCGAGAATTGAAAAAAAATCGTTTTGGAAAAAAATAAATTTTTATTTTAAAATATTTTTTTTTTCAGCGAAATGTTTTTTTTCAAAACAAAAAATGGTATTTTTTTATACAATTTCCTACATTTCATCCTTTGAGTATAATTATTTGGCTTTTTTTTCGATGAGTAGTCTAATTCTGTTTTGAATATTTCAAGTATGTAAAGTTGCTTAAATGACCAATGTCTTTACACCCAAAACGTTTCATTCATTTGGCTTGGAGTTGCTTCATTCAATAACGATAATAGTGTCAACCCATTGCCCAATGGTCCAGAAGATGCATTTGAGTGGAAATTAGCATTTAGCGCTCGACAGTTATTCTCTAGACAAAAACGGTCTTAGACAAAGTTGTTACCTAGAGCGCTCACTTTTATGTTATCAAAAACAAGGTGACCAAAATTGTCGATGAAATAAAAAATTTTAAATTCTTATCTTTATAGATAGAGGTAAACATAGTTCGACAATGTTGTTGTCCTAGTTATTTGTGACATCTTTGTAGAACAAAGTTTTTTTTCTATCTCTTGAAATAACCGATATAGCACTTTTTTTCTAAGTTACGTTAGGGTCACCATAAAAAAAAAACTGTTTTTGGCTTTAATTTTTATATTTTAAATTCTACAAGCAAACTGTCTTCGAAAGACTTTTAGAGCATACTAAAACAAACATTTTGCGATGCAGAACTTGTGAATATCTCAACTTCACTCAAAGTTATTGATATTTCTTCCCAAAAAAAACGCTCTTGTTCCTCTTTTTGGGGCAAACATAAACAAAGTTTAATGGCGACATTTTAAAGAGCATATTTTACTCTACATGATGTGTGATTTTCAAAACTATGTTATATTTCGTGTTGAGTAAAATCATCAATAACTTCGAGTAGGATTGAGATATTGACAAATTCTGCATCGCAAAATGTTGGTATTGATAGGCTCTAAAAGTCGTACGAAGACTGTTGAAACCGCTGGGCACAAATTCCGAATCCAGGATTCCCAAAAACGTCAAAGACGCCGCACAAGATACCAACTGATTAGGCATAACGAAACCAGATTAATTAGAACGCTAAAGGAAACAACAACTCTTTGTTCGATCGATTTGTTTAAAATATTTCGTTAAATTTTTGATATTGGAAAAGGTATATTCTAGCTATCAACTAGTATAAATTATAAATATCTATACGACTGGTAAACCGTGAATCCTGAACATACCGTTATTGATATGTTCTTAAAATAAATATTTTGGATTCGTCAATATACGACAATTGAACTATTATCGGAGATTTGCACACGCGGTTTGCAGTTCGATATATGTAATCGGAAATTAGTTCTGTAAGTTGTTGAAATGTATTTTTTTATTATAATAATAAATTCAAAAAAATGAATTTCAGTTTGAGCTGAATAAAACGAACTGCTTCAAAAAACTACGTTTTTACTGAACTGATACTCCGAACAAAGATAGTTTTGATGTAGAATTTTAAATGTAAAAGTTAAAGCAAAAAAACGTTTTTTCATGGTCACCCTAATGTAACTTAGAAATAGCGCTAAATCGATTATATTAAAAGCTAGAAAAAAAACTTTGTTCTACAAAGTTGTTTAAAATAACTGGGGCTACAACATTGTTAAACTATTTTTATCTCTATCTATAAAGATAAGAAAGTTAGATTTGTTATTTCATCGACAATTTTGGTCACCCTACTTTTGACAACATAAAAATGAGCGCACTATCATGCGTAACAACTTTGTCGAAGACAGTTTTTGTCTAAAGAACAAATATCTCCCACAAAGTTGGTTTCAGCGCTTCCTATCTAAGTTGCATTAGGGTAACCATGAAAAAATGGTTTTTTTTTACTTTAACTTTTATATTTAAAATTCTACATCAAAATGGTCTTCGTACGACGTTTAGAGCCTATCAACATTTTGCGATGCAGACTTTGCCAATATCTTAACCCTGCTCAAAGTTATTGATGGGTTTTGATTCAAAAAACTCATGATTTCAATTTTAATTTACTCAAACAAAAAAAAAATATAGTTTTGAAAATCACATATTATATAAAGTGAAATTTGTTCTTTCTATTTCCGTCTACAAACATTTCTTATGTTTTCCCCAGAAAGAAAGATGATAAACAAATAAATAGAGCGTGTTTTCTTGGAAGAACTATCAACAACTTTGCGTAAAGTTGAGATATTGACAAGTTCTGCATCGCAAAAAGTTTGTATTAGTAAGTTCTAAAATTCTTTCGAATACAGTGTGTATGTAGAATTTTAAATATAGTGCAAAAAAAGTTTTTTTTAATGGTGACCCTAACGTAACTTAGAAAAAAGGCGCTATATCGGTTATTTCAAAAGATAGAGAAAAAATTGGTTTTACAAAGATGTCTCAAATAACTGGGACTACAACATTATCGAACTATGTTTACCCTTTATCTATAGAGATAAGAAAGTTAGATTTTTTATTTCATCGAAAATGTTGGTCACCCTATTTTTGGCAACATAAAAATGAGCGTTCTATCATATGTAACAACTTTGTCGAAAACAGTTTTTGTTTAGAGAATAACTGTCGAGCTCTAAATGCTAATTTCCACTTAAATGCATCTCCTGGACCACTGTGCATTGGTCTAAAAACTTCCAAACTAGATTAGTTATTCTGTTGATAATCACATGAAAGAATTTATTTTAGTTCAGTAACGTTCAGCATATTTCAGATGTTTTCCTACACTTTTATGTTGATTTCAAATTATGTTATCCCAAATAAAAATAAATTCTTTTATCTATCTTCCTGCGATATCATGAGTGTACCTCGCTCCCTCTTCCGCCTTCCGCCGAAAATTGCGCGTCGAGGCAGCAAGATATATGTTTTTATATGTTCACAACAAGATCCAGAGTATCATATAATGTAATTATGCTGTGATAATAATAGCACCTGTATACGTGTGCCGGTATACTTACTATTTTTGCTTCCTTCATCTTCTCGCGCTGTGATGCCTTTTTTCTCCCTCCCCGCGGTGTGATCCGCTCGAATTGCAACTAGCGTGAAAAAAAAAGAAAACTTTGTTATATCAGTTGAAAAATAACATGACTCCACACAAGACAATGAATTCCACGACGCTGCGGCTAAGACAAACAGCGGGCGAGTTCTCGGGCAAACAATGGCTCCGAGAGGTCGCGCAAGAAACTGTACAATAACACATATATATGTAACGACTACGTGAGGGAGTCAGAATGTGGGAGTTGTTGTTTTTAAAATTCAATTGTTTAGCTCGACAACAAATGCGAACATGGCCCAGGCCCAATATTGCACTCGCGGCTCAACGAGTAGAGGGAGAAAAAAAAAACAAAACAAGAATGATAACAAGCATAACCACCTCCACCGCCGTCACAAAATATACCTTCGACAGCGCGCTAAGCCCCCAGCATATCAAGACCTTGCACGGTCGTGGCATTAACGAAATGTGATATCTTAAAGCAGCAAGCCAGATTTAGCAATAGTTATGGTCAACGGTGATTCGCCCGACTTAAGTGAGTCGTTAGTCGTTGCACTCGCGAATAATCATATTGAATTCCAACTCCTAACATAAATGTGAACGTCTTTCATCTTCCTGTGAGAACAGCAACAGATGTTTTGCGTTCTTTCTATCATCGTTATTTTGCATGGCCGCATGAATAATAAGAGAGTATCAAAGTTGATTCAATTCTAATCGGAATTGTTCCAACAAAACAGCAAACAATAATAAAAATAATAACATAATAATAATAATGCGTAACGCGCCTGGAAAAACAGTTAATTTTCTCGTTATATGCATACACAGCCATTCAAACAACACTCCTGCACGGAGTGCTGCCAATCCAATCCGCTAATAGCTGATTTCCGTTTTTTTTCTCTCTCTCTTCTCGATTTTCCTGCAGCTTCCCGTTTGATGCCACTGCTGCTGGGGCTGCTGATAGTGGTACTGGTTGGACCGCCGCCTGCAACCGCTGATAAAACGATGGACACCCGGGAGGGCGAGGATGTGACGCTCAAGTGCCGCTTCAACGAGCATTATTCCGATCGTGAATATTCATACTACTGGGCCCGCCAGAGCCTCAACAAGTACGACAACGTGGCCATCAAGGCGGACACCTTCAACCAGAACTACAAGTGAGTATTATGGGTGTCATCCTTCTGCTCGCCCCCCATCCCAGGGTTACTACCGACCGGTACCGTGTTTCCTTGTCAATGTGAAACCGGTGAGATATCGAATGCATTATTCGCGAAGATCATACATTCATTTCACCACACGTTTTTTTTTTGCCATGAAACTTGAAGAATTTCGATATGGCTTTCCATGAGTGATGAGTTTGGATTCCTTGATGCCAAAAATGGTAAGAAGGCCACCCAACAGCCATCGCCATTTGCTTCTTATATTGATGATAGCCGAGGCGTTAATTGAGTTTCGGATAATTGCTCCAGTGTGAATGAAATTAAGTGCTCTTGAGTTTTTTGCGATATAATGACATTGTTTTGAAACAACAACAAATCGAAATGAGTGGGATTGCAAAACAATACACATAGAGAATGTTCTTTCTCTTAGTTTTTTTTTTCCTAAAAAGAGCGGAAGTCAGTCTTAGTAATAAATATTGAAATTCTCAACCCAAAGAATCCGGAGGTGTGTTGACTTCAATCCAATCTGTGTGGATTTATTGCCAGATACATTCCAAACACTACCAATTTGTCTTGTCACTTGTACCTTTTTTCAAATTGTACCTTATACCCTTGAACTCGTTGAACCTAGACACTAATTATATTAGACACTGTACCAATCGTTGCTTATTCTAAAGATCATATAAACTTTGAGCGATTTGAAAAGTATAGAACATCCAGCATACATTACCAACGTTGTGTTAGTGAACTCTACTGATGATGAAATGTTCTGTTGCCTATACCTGGGATTTTAATTAGCCTTGGATGGTTATCAAATCAGACTATCATCGTATCTTCATATATTTTATGTGCCATCGTGATTTGAGAAATTTGCTGAAATTCATATGTGGCTAGAAGCTCAAAAGAAATCAGAGTTTAGATCCTTCAAACTGTTAAAGTAAATATTAGGTCCAGTAATGACTTCAGCGAAATTTTGATCTAAATCAACAAAACAAAACAGTTGAAGATGGTTGATTGATGATTCATTCTTGCCCTCGCGAGAACAATACACAAGTTGGCCATATATCACAAGTTGTTCCTTTATGTTGATGTATGCATTATCAACATTATCACGGCTGTCTTTTTCTCAGCTGACGTACCCTCGGTCACAAGCGATTTTATTTTGTTCTACCAGAACCCTTATTGCATATTTCTCAACCACTTCTTTTAACAACGGAAGAAAAATAATGTGTGCGTGTGTTACCAAAATTCCGAAGCGCTCTCGGCCAGACGATATGAGTGGTCGACGCAGTGCTTCCACCATGGAAAATTGCATCTCTATGTGTGTTGGATCGATGGCAGTGAAGCGGAGGATCTGGCTCTGGCGTACGATTCATCGGTGGAAGCGTGCATCAGGGCGCTTGAACTTGCAAGTCTTCAGCGGAAACTCTTTGAGAAAAATAGTTCTGAGGAGAACTGATAAATTAAACTGTTCTGCTTGGTATTCGTTTTAATAAAATACTTTGCGACAGCATCGAAACATAAACACACGCGTTGTATTTTAGTTCAAGTTGTGACAGGGAAATTGAATTATTGCTGCTCTGCTACCGCTCCTATTTCAGTGTAGGACTACGTTTTTTCTGTACTGGGCACAAGGTTTTGAACACTAATACCTCATTGTCGACTGAACAACGCGATATGATAATCACTCCATTCGCAAAATGAAAGGTCTACGAGTGATTTTCGTTGATTATTGACTCAAAATCATGTTTAGCATAGCTTTGAAAACAAACTATTGAAACAACAATCTTCCAGATTAGAAATTTTTGAGATCTCAAAAATTTCAAAAATCGCTAAAATGTCAAAAATCTCCGAAAATCTTGAAAACTTTGTGAACGGGGATTCGGATAATTTAACCACCATGACGTTCGTATTACAACTGACTCCGTTTATTTTTCAATCTCCTAACATATATACATGTCTCTTACATCTATTGCTTCCTCGGATTAGACTTAGAAAGCGAACTCGCAATCAGTTCGCTTCTCAAAGTATAGATAAAAACTCTATCGTAAAACTAGACCACACGCAAGGATGGTGCGTGGGAAATGTATTTATTTACGCTCGAACGTCTCGATCCTATCGTAAACTTATCCAAAACAAACCGAACTATAGATTTTACGATCCGTAGGCAAAGATCGTGCGTGGGAAATGTATGTTTATTTTTTCCTCGATAATAAACGTGAATCTGTTATTCTGGGGTCGCTGCATTCGTAAGTCTAAAAAATCTTGGGAACATTGAAAAACCTCAAAAAAATTTAAAAAAAATCCGAAAATGAAATAAATCAAGAACCTTGTAAATCCTGAAATCTCAAAAATCTTTAAAGTCTTGAAAATCCCAAAAATCTTGTAAATCTGAACAAATCTTAAAAAACTTGAAAATTCCGAAAATCTCGTAAATCCAAATAAACTAGAGCACATCGAGCATTAGCTATCCAGAAAATCTAGAAAATCTCGAAAATCTTGGAAATCAAAATCTCTAAAATATCGAAAATCTAAAAATCGAAATTATCAAAAACATCAAAAATTTTAAAAATATCAAAATCCTGAAATTTCTACAAACTCGAATACAGGGCAACTTCGATGTAACGTACATTTCACTTTCAAAATTGTACGTTGTATCGAATTGTACGTTATATCGAAGCATAATAAAGAACTCAGAAACATAGCTCATATTACGTTATTGCGATGCTGTATGGATAGAGTTAGTAGATGATCATGACAAAATCCAACTAGAAGGTGAAGCCAACCTTTTGTTTGTGTTTCCCTTCATACTGTTGATTGAGGGTTAATAGATAAAATGACCGCTTACTTGTTAAGAAAAGAAAACATTTTCCCTGTGACAATGCCTTTTTCCGATGTAAAAACAAATATATTTTTGAGAAAAATTAATTTCAATTTTTTAAATAATTTCTTAGCGTATTTTTGACATTTTTTTGTATTTTTTTATGAAAGATTACATTATTTCCTATATTTCATTCTATGACTAAAATTTTGAAGGTCTTGAAGTTTTGAAGTTAATTTTTTTCGAAAAAATTTAAAAATAACTTAAAATTTTGAAAAGAAACTGCTGAAAAACTATAAGAACTACATACATAATCAGACAATGAAATATAGGAAATTGTTAAGGTTTCATTGAAAAATAGTAGACTAATTTTCAAAAAAAAAAAATATTTTGAAAATTAAATGTTTTCCTCAGAAACATTCATATATGAATATTCCATACAACTACCACAAATCTCCCATACGTTGGAAGGACACTGTTACTTTTAGTAATTTTTGAGAAAATTAAAAAAATACGTTTTTGAGAAGAATCAATTTGAGTCTCTAAAATATTTTTTTCTTCAGTGTAATTTTATTGATGAATATTTTTTACATGAAAAATTAACCGATTTCCTACAAATCATTCTCACCAGTGTTGCCCGAAGAAGAAAATGTAATGATCGTGACAAGTTCGCAGGTTTACGAAAGGTTTGCTGTTTGACTTAATTTAATAATTATTGCATAGCCATATGCTGTTCAAAACATAATAACATTCATGAACAAACATTTACGGTCATATATGAAAATTCATTCTCTGACCAACATTTTGTAAGTATCATAGTTTTGGAGTTGGAAAATTTTGTAAAAAATAAAAAAAAAACTTTGGCCCTTTCCAAAAAGTACACCCAAAATTGATTTTTAGCTCATGCTTTATCATCCCGATTTATGACATTAAATGAGACATAACATAACAGAAAATGTCATGACTCAAAAATACTGGTAAGCATTTGTATAATATACATGGTACAGCAATATAAGATTAATACGAAAATAATAGCGAAACAAAAGACAAATAAGCTTTCCGCATGCTTTGCCACATACACGACCCAGACCGAGATAGATATTGTTCTCCTTCATGCGCTCCTTTTCTACTCTTAGAAAACATCTCCCAACTTCATTTTATAATCAGGTGCAATATTATCACGTATTTGCTGAACAACTTCTTAAGCACCATTAGCCATGTGAATAGCGTGGTCGAGTAAAATAGCTTCGCATTCCAGCCGGCCTTGGTTCGATCCCCTTGACGTCGTATGGACTTTTCTTTGGCACAATCCCAAATGAAATGAGAAAAGAAAACAGAAAGAGATGTCTGCTCTCGCATATATAAAGACCATTTTTAAGCTTTTAAAATAGCTCATTATTTGCGCATTTGACTCTCTAGCACACGGATTGGCATCATTTCTGCCAAAGATGACATGTTTTCTGCCAACGCTAGTTTGGGTGTAGTCTAATTCTTTTTCGGAGATTTGTAGCAGTATGCAAAGTAGCTGAAATGCCAATGTCTTCACACCCATCACGTTTCACTGTAATCTGTGATGATCCGGATTCGTCTATTGGAAATGTGTACGTTATATCGAATGACGTTATATTGAGGGTACGTTATATCGAGGGTACTTTACATTGAAGTTTCCCTGTATCTAGAAAATTTTGAACACATCTAAAAAATCTAGATGTTTTAATGAATCTGAAAAATCTCGTAAATCTAATAAATCCAATCTCGAGAATTATAAAACTCTTTAAAATTTGAAAATTTCAGAAATCTCAAGAATCTCGAACACAATCTCTAAAACAACAAAAACTCTAAAAACTCTCAGAAATGTCAAAAACTCAAAAATTCGAAAAATCTAAAAAAAAACTCAAAAATCAAAAGATCTTGAAAATCAGGATACCGGCAAAAATTTCAAAAATCTTGGAAATGTCAAAAATCTTCAAATTTTGGAGGTCTAATAAATCCAGAAGATCTCGCAAATCTTAAAAACTCGGTCATCTTAAGAATCTTCAAAATCTTGAAAACCTTGAAAATCAAAAAAATCTTGTAAATCTCAAAAATCTTAAAAACAGTGACATTTCGTGAATCTCGTAAATCTAAATAAAACTCAAAAATCTCATGTATCCAGAAAATTTAGAAAACCTCGAAAATCTAGAAAATCTTATAAATCTCGTAAATCTTCAAAATTTTCAAAATCTCCAAAATCTCGAAATTTTTGCACTTCAGAAATCTGAAAATTTTAAATCTAGAAAAAAACAAATCTCGAAAACCTTGAAAATCTCAACAATCTTGAAAATCTTCATACTATCAACAATCTCTAAAATCATGAACATTTTAGAAATCTCGATCCAGATTGCCACGAGGCATGAACACATGCAGTATATTAATCTTATATTTACATCTCAGCTGCTTAACAAGATAATCATTACTTCAGTGATCTCTAGGCGGTATTTTCGAGGTTCCTTGTGTGATCCAATCACAGGTATTTTCCAGTGAACAAGACGCGTTTTGACAGAAGAGTAGCGTCTATCGCTATCGCTCTTTCCTTACTTCCAGACATCCTTGAGCAATGCCCTAAGCAATCAACCATTAGTGATGATATCGTAAATCGGTCTTACGTTTACTCGACCTCCTTTCGCAGGACATATATTGGGCAACCAACGGGTCTGCCAGTTTTATTTGGTCGGCAGTTGCCCCCAATAACGTATCGATCGTTACAGTTGGAAGATTCTCCGCTATCGTGGGCATTACAAGAAAGCTCATATCTCGAGGAAACTCTTCCCTTCAACAAAGACTCCTGTTTCAGAGTCTTTTGCTTTGGATTTTCTTAGGGTGTTTTTGGTATTTTAAACGATATTGGTAAAAAATTTGTAGTCGATGCGCAAGTCAATTGGCGTCTTCGATGAAAACCTGTGTAAATTGTTGATCATTGAACATTATAGGATTCTCGAATGCATCAATGTTAAGGTGAAAGTCATAACGATATTAGCGCTTTATTAGTGTTGTTATCATTTTGTACACTCTTCGGAAAGGCTGTACCAAGAATGTCGTAAACAGTCGGTAGTTTCGCATCGTGCGAACAAGGTGGTATGTTCGCATCGTCAATTAAACCTTGTTCTTTTCTGCTTTCAGAATTGATCACCGACCGGAGAAGGGCATCTATGACTTGCAAATCCTGAACGTTTCGTACTCGCGCGACAACGGTCGCTACGAGTGCCGTATCAAACTGTTCGGCGATGGCGAGGTCATCTACGAGGACTACTACAATCTGACGGTGCTCACTCCGCCCCAACCGCCGCTAATATTTCCCGGCAGTGAAACTACTGCCACTGAGGATAAAGCCCAAGAACTGACGTGCAGCAGCGTGGGTGGATCTCCCGATCCGATGATTTCGTAAGACAAACAAAAAGCAACTTAACTGAACATACCCTTAATGGTTGTTTTTCTATTGCTTTTATTTTTTCCCCTATCTAGCTGGTATCGTGAGGGCAGCACAACTCCGCTCGCGGCTAATCTCATTACCGGCGGATCCCGGGACATGCAAACCACCAGCACCCTGACAATCATTCCCCGCCGCGAGGACGACAACGCGAAGTTTATGTGCGTCGTCTGGAACCGTGCCCTGCCGGAAGGCCAGCGTCTCGAGACGATTACGACACTGTCCGTCAACTGTAAGTAGCGAACACGTCGTTGTCTTTTTATGGGTAATGCAGCAGCGCACATACCTAGGTGTTGTTGCATCCTTGCTGTCGACCCCGTTGTGTTTATTGTACGTGCAACATCATTCATAATCGATTCGTGTGGCTCAGAGGAAAACGCGGCATCGAGATGACACGATAATCTTGTTGGCAATTGGCGTTTATTCGTCGCGTCTCGCGCTTAAACTATTTGTGGAATGCGGGGATTGATGGCGATATGTCTGACTCATTCGCAAGTCTAGTTCGAGCCGGCAATGACCCAGAAGAGAGTGGATTTTTTATGAATGATATCTGCAGCTTCCGCCGTGGATCGCGTGGGGAGTACAAGAAGTTTGACGAAGATGGAAAAACCCTAGAATGAAGGCAAAGCTTACTCCATTCTAGTTTAAGGGCCTTTAATGCGCCTTGTACCTTTTTCTCGCATTCTTACCTCTTTATACTGAGAATCACTTCGCTAAAAATATGATGATTTTTAACGACGAATTATTCAGACGGCAGAAAATTGGGGCTGTTTTTAGTCAATCATCCTTGTTCAAAACCAGTATTCGATGACATAGTTTAAACACTGAAAAAAATCTGAAGGCCCTGCAGAAAAAAAACTAAACAAAAAGCCATTGCGCTAATAAACCCACAACTCAGTACTTCTTCCCGGTGAGATATTGCATTTCAACAATAATTAAATTTGAAGATTTTTTTCCCCAATTAGCAACACTTCTGGCACGGCGGGGTACAATGTGCTCCCCACCAGAATGTTCTTCATGATTTATACTAACAAAACTACTTCGAAATTCATCACAGTCGTCCCGAGTGCATTGGAATTAATTAGCCAACTTCCGCCGCCGCCATCCTCAGCCTCCCACAGTGAAGTGGTGGCGAGGGAGAAGTGGGAGGTGGGAGCGAAATCGTTGCAGCGCGAGAATGTTCACCAGAACCAAATCAACCCCAAAATAGGACCACCGAATGGGTGGATTTCTACCGCTTTCACGCTTCGAGCGCCACAACGCTCTGTGCACTACACAAATTTTCTCGGTTTCCCTTGGAAAAGCTGACACTTGAAAAAGCGCCGAGCTATTTCCGTTTAACTACACTTTGTGCATCATTTCTCGAAACTGACGAAAACTGTAAATATTTTGCAACTTTTCATCAGCGCGCCCCCGATTCGGTGGTGGGGTAGTTGTTTTTGTCGCGTTGCTGCGGCGCGGGAGGGCAAAGTTTTACAATTTATCCCACCGAGAGAGCTCCGGGAAATGCTGCGCTTCAAAGGGGAAAAAAGCTGTTTTATCGCGGTGGAATTGCACGTGTTTGTTTGCGGGAGTACTCATCGTGTGGCAGGAATTCTGTCGAGTTGTTCGGCCGTGAATTGGTGCGGGAAATTTTCCAGCCGCTGGGGACATGTTCCGGAGGGGGAAGGGATTTTCATTACAATATTGTTCGATATTTTAAGAGAGCGTCTCTATATTTTGTTATGTTGTCGGAATAATAGTGAGAGTTGCGCAATATTGCATTGCTCTTCAACGATATCGTGGTGGAATAAATTCGATTTTTGTTTCATTAGTCGATTTGTAGTTTGGATCCCAAATTATTTGGATAATTTCATTACTGTGCTTGACTGGCTATAAAGTATTTTGCGGACTTCTGTGAAAGTTTCCCAATAGTAGTTAGGGGAACTTTTTGTTTTTTGTAACGTTGTTTTTTTTCAAAGAACTCTCGCTTCAACAGAGATTCGAATATAAGTCATAAAGACTAAAAATAAAACAAAATATTAATTTTGACTAGATATACATTCTGTCAATTCTGAGAATTTGTATTTTTGAAGAACAAGTTCTATTTATCATATAAATCTATACTATCGACTTCACAACAGACCCCTTCTAAAGCAATACACTTTTTCCAATGAACAGTCCAGTCATCGGAACATTTTTTGCATCTGTTTCTAGGAATTCCTTCAGTTCTCGCAGCGTATTCGTTTTTGTATCTTCAACGCTGTCAAAACGGGTCCCACGAAGCGGAAGTTTGAATCTCGGAAATAGGAAAAAGTCAAACGGGACCTTATCTGAAGAGTACGGCACTTGTTCAATCACATTCGTGCTATTTTTAGTCAAAAATTCGTTCACAATGATCGATCTCTCATTTTTCTTAAAAACGTTTTTCTTCAAAATTCTCAAAAACTATATCAATAGCCCTTACAATTTCCAACAAGGCGTTGTGCACAAATTTCGTAACGCTAAAAATCCGAATTTTGAACCCATTCCCACCTACGTAACGCAATTTCCTATTTCTAATACACTGTAAGTAACGCAACCTCGACCCACCCCCCTCCTCCCCTCCTCACAATTTGTGCACGATGCCCAAGTTGTCAGTACACCGGAAGAAGGACACTTCTACAGGGAAAAAGTTTTTCTAACAAAAACTTTCATGTTTACTTTGAAAAAATTACAAATAATCCTATTTTTGTTTAAAGTCAAGATAGCGATATAGTGTATTCCACAAAGTTTTAGATCTTATTAAAATATGAACTTTTGTCGAATACATAAACTTTCTATCTTTTCTAGTTTCTGGAATACTCGTAACATTGTGTGTAGATTCTTGCGTTTGACATGTTCTTGAAATGTTCCTAAATAGAAAAATTCGAGGGGTTGTATCCGAGACACGACCGCTTAGGACGTACGACTACGCAATCTTCTTTGACGTAGAACTACGTCTTTCAGGAAGGGTGTCAAATCAGAAAACAAGTCACGTTTTTATGAAATAAAGTTAACTTTACTAACTATTTTCACTGTGAACGAATTCTCATGATTCGCATACCAATCGAATCGGAAATTCTCTAAGATTTGTTTGATATACTATACATTACAATTCTCTAATCTCTAAACGGTTTAAATTCATGAAAACTGGAAGAGCTTCCTATTTTCCCATACATTTGTTTTGCCGATTTGTGTGCTAACCCTACCCGTATTTCGAATGCTTATAACTCGAACATTTATTAACAGATCGGAAAGATGTTTGCATCAATTGATACAAATATTTCTACGCGTCTATCACAATTAGTAAAATATTATTTTTCATGAGATGAACAATTGAACAACTGTAATATGTCAAGCGTTATCTAAATGCCCTAATTGCCAAGTTTTGATTGGCTCGATTTACGGTTTTCCCCAACACAGACTTCAAAATCGATGTACCTGTGGAAATCCGCTCAGTTAATATACATGCAAATTGGGGGTATTTGTGTTCCTATCGAGCTGTGTTTCCCTAACACGGACTTCACAATCAATGTGCCTGGGGGAAATCGCATCGTCAAAACATGCAAGTCGGAGGAATTTTTTCCCCACTGAGCTGTGTTTCCCTAACACGGACTTCAATATTAATGTGCCTGGAGGAATCCGCTTTGCAAATACATGCAAGTCGGGGGGTCGCTTGTCGTTGTGCAGACCGGAATATGTTTCCCTAAAACGTACTTTTAAACTGGGAAACCTGAGAAAATCGTCATTTCAAATACTAGAGGTGAATGAACTTTCGCGGTTCAACTGCGTAAACATGAGATATGCAATAATTTCAGAGGTCGTTTGACAATTTTTCCGTTCAAATATCTTGGTACTCCTAGGCATCATATCAAACGAAAAAGGACGTTCATCAAATTTATTTGTAACGAAGACCATAATCTATTACAAAATTTTCGATGCATTCTGAAATAATATTCGAAGTGGTAAACAAGTGAATTGCATGATATAATCGCGTAGTTCTATGTAGAAAATATGCGGTCGTGTCCTAGATACAACCCCTTACAATTTTGTTTTTAGTTTGTTGGTTTATCATTTCGGATATTATTTGCGAATACGTCGAAATTTTATAAATAACTATTTAGTAAAAATTTCCGTGGACCCTGAAAAGGTTTAATGGTTGGAGGATGGGTAGAGTTTACTTCGCAAATATTCTCTTTTTGCTATCCCCCGTCGTTGTTTCTATTCTAGTGGCTGCATAAGTTGCCCGTTATTGACAGTTCTGTTCGGGAAAGCACACAAATGGACAGAACAAATGTTCGGGGAAATGGGAATGCTTCAAAATTCCACCAATTTAAACCATTTACAGACTATGGGATTGTAATGTATAGCATATCAAACAAATCTTAGAAAATGTCCGATTCGATTGGTATGAAAATCGCTAAAATCCGTTCGCAGCAAAAATAATTATTAACGTTTACTTTATTTCCTAAAAACGTGACTTGTTTTCTGATTTGGCATCCTTAATGTAAGACGTAGTTCTACGTCAAAAAGTTTTCAGAATATGTAAATCGCAAACATCTATATCTATAAAAATGGATTTTTGTCTGTCTGTCTGATTCTTATGGACTCGGAAATTGCTGAACCGATCGACGTGAAAATTGGTATGTAGGGGTTTTTGAGGGTATAACTAGTATAACGCTGAATAACTCGAGAACTAATCAAGCAAAAGGAATCAAACTTGGCATATAGAGGTTTTAGGGATCGGTAAACGTTTCTATGGTGGTTCGCCATACAAATGAAACACAAATTTCTGCATAACTCGAGTACTAATAAAGCAAATGGAGCCAAATTTGAAGATGCGAGGGTTTTTGGGTGCGAGAAATGTTTCTATGATGGTATGACACTCCTCCCTTCTTTGGAATGGAGAGGGAGTTCCATAAAAATAATACACATATTCCAACCAAACATGACAATTGAAAATTTTCGGAAAACTCTGAAGGAAAATGGGAAAATTCAAAACATTCAATACAATTACGTATTGACAAGCGTTGTTAGTTCATTTGTTGTTTGCGGTAGCGAAATTGATCTTTGTTCGAAAGTGAAAATGGATTTTAATGTGATAAAACGCACTCCTATATCGTCTTCTATCTATATAAACAAAATTGGATCGCTTTTGATAGGAGCCAAACTCGAGAAAGGAATTGTTCGATTTAGGGCTGTCTTTATTCTATCATATTTTCCGTATCAAACATTTATTCCATGTAACGGAGAAACATGTTATTTGCAAGTGGATGGAAAATCTTGCACGAGAATTGTGTCTGAAAATAATGAGATATTATAATGTCGAGTTTTGATAGAATGAAATGTAGGAAATTATTTAGGTTTCCATTGACAAATAACAAAAAAACATGAAAAAAACATTTTTTAAAGTTCTTTTTCTCCAAATTTTGAAAAAAATAGATAGAAATAGCACTTACAATGTCCAATAAGTCACCAATACATTGGAAGATGGGCACCTTTACATTGAAAAACTTTTTCGACCAACAACTGTTTTCATGTTTTCAAATTACTATTAATGTTTAACTGGTAACATTTTTAGGTATAAACTAGCTGACCCGGCAAACTTCGTCCCGCCCAAAATTCATGTTTTGTTATCACATCATATAAGAATGCTTCATATTCCAGAAACTATAAAAGATAGAAAGTTGATGTCTTCGGCAAAAATTTTAATTTATTTTAATGAGATCTAAAACTTTGTGGAATACACATGAAAAAGTTGTAACAAAAACTTTTCCCCTGTAAAAGTGTCCATCTTCCGATGTATGGACGACTTGTTGGAAATTGTAAGGGCTATTCATATATATTTTTTCAGAATTTAAAAAAATACGTTTTATAGAAAAATGAGTTTTTCTTTTTAAAATATTTTTTTTTCAGCGAAATGTTTTTTTTTTGTATTTTTTGGTATTGGTATTTTTTTTATGGAAATCTCCACAATTTCCTACATTTCTACCTTTGTCCAAAATTTTGTTAATGAATAAATCTCGTTCCTTCTTATATAATACTGGATTCAATAAATAGACTAGCGCTCCCGTGACCGATTGGTCACACATTATCATATCGAGGGTTCGGGTTCGATTCCCATTCTGGTCGGTGAATTTGTTTCCGGCCTACACTGTGGTCTCGCATATGCTAGAGTTTGTCACTCTGTCTACATTCAAAGCGTGTTGTTTGGCAGAAGAAATTACAACTAAGTATAATTAATAAAAATGGCGCAACATGGTGTCCTACAAGAAGGCTGACGTAAAGCAATCATTTCGTAGTCCTACGTAGTATCAACGAGGTCGTGTCCTGGGCAACACCCTCTATGAATTTCGTACGTGTACATCTCACACTCTGGCACACATGTCAACGATGCAATGAACTGTCATCATTTCAATTTTGAGAACTTTTTTCTATCACTAAGACGCGTGACAGATTTTGTCCGGTTTTGTCCGCGAGGTGACCACAAAACAATGATGTGAACGAGACATGTCATGCACAGCGGTGTGGCTTTAGATAATTTTCACGCTAAATGACGGATACATTGCGAGTAATATTTTACGGTCGCATTTGTCGTGGAAGGCTATTTTTTTCCAACTTTGTAAAGAAGTTGTTTACTCAAGAATAATTTTCATATTTATTTTTTCTAGCAATACCTTAAACATTAGGGTAGACGTGAAACTGGTCACCGACCATGTACATTTTGTTTATTGGCCCAGAAAAAGATAACCTGTGCAAAATTCCAGCTCAATCGGACATGTTTTAGTGGTGTCTCAAAGCGCTCAAAGTTTTAATTTTTTTTTCGATGATGTTTTTTTCACATCTTCTTTGCCACCCTTATATGCATATATGATGTTGATTGGTTCGATTTTACGATAGTGTATCGTCAAATATATCAAATTACGACTTAATCTATCGTGATGAAAAAAATCGAGTTTGACTCATTTTATACGAATTTAGATATACACGATCGACATTATAGACCATTGAAATTCCATACTACTTTATATGCGACTTACAAAAAACAAGTTATACGATTCAATGTTTGCTGGGTTTGACTGATACTGGGTCATTACTGATACCTCCAAATCACGCATTTTCAGCATAACAGTTTCCATTATCTCTGTATAAATTATTCCGTGTATTATTCCATCAATATGATGGAGAGCCCAGAGAAGCATCTCCAAACCAGCAAGCTTCCTCAAACATGTTTAATGGCCCTTCTGCCATGCCGTAGTCTGATACCTAGTGGTCCTCCAGCTCTTTTCATACCGTCGAAATCAAACAGATTGAATTTGGATTCGTCGCTGAATAACAAAGTTTTCCATTTTGAACTTTCTAGCTCAAATGGTTTTCCGCGAAGAAGAGTCTCTGTTTGTTGTTAACAAAGGGCTTCTCCGCTGGTTTGCAACTGAAAACGCCACCGTCTCGCAACCATCCCTGAACGGTTCTGGAGCCTATATCCTAGCTAAAGTAATGGTTTTGAGAAAAAAAAAGTATGATTCTTGAACGCTTCTCGGCGTAGTTTTCCTCACAATTTGGAAGGTTACCCTTCCAACCGGTCCTATTGCCCTGTAACGCTTTGACAAACGGAAAACTAACTTCTTTTTGAGGAAGGGACGTCTAAGCTCAATTATTTGCTACCTCAAATCACTACCGTAAACATTGAGTGATAATTGTTATGGTCGCGAACCTTACCATCTGCTTAAGAGTTGAACAATAAAAAAATACTAAAATCTGCGAAAGATTTATCATTTTAAAAAGTCTTCAAGTCAAATAGCTATTTCGCAGCAGTGTTTTTCCGATTTGACAACAACTACACACAGCTCTGTTTACTTATTTGACATTTGCAAACTTTTGTCGCGTGCTTTTCATAGTCATTTTTATTTACAGTGCTGTGCTGCCAAGATAATTGAAGCTAGATGTTTCTAGACTGGGTCATGCGGGTAGATCGAAATTGGTTGTCAGAAAGGATCCAATAGAAATTCCAAAAATATCCAATGATCAGGTCGGGGATAAGTGTTATTTTTCTTATAATAATCGTGTACATAGAGAAAGTAGGCAAAAAAAGGCAAAAAGTTTGTGAATGCAAAACAATCGATATAATAAAAATCAATGAAATAATTTTTTTCATCGATTAATGCTAGCGTTCAAAATCTATAGACCCAACTGACATTTTGGCAGCTATTTTAGAATTATTGAGATGTTCTTAACTTAATTACAATAATTACAAATTCAATTTTATTTCTTGCCAAATGTTAGGGTTTCATGTGTCTGAATTCTATGATCATATTGTTTGAACTTTTTCCTTTCATTGAAACAACTAAAAATAAGAATTACACAAATTATAACGTTTATTTCGAGTTCATTCCAAAAGCAAAAAAAAAAGTTTAGTTAGGTATAACTATTGAAATCCGTGAACAATTTAAAGATTTCGAATAAACGTTTCCTGACACTTCCGTCTGTAAGTTACGTTTAGGAGAAATCTTTGTGACGTTAGAGTAAAAAAAAATTGTGTAAAATTTCCTGGCTGAAATCCTAATGCAGCCAAAAACATAGATAAATTAAGCCCGAATCACGAAAAAGTTTCTTTCTTTCATCAGAGAAACACTTGACAGATAGTGATGGGAAAAAAGTAAAAAGATTGTTTTGAAAAATAAATTTAATTGAATCCACAATGCTAGTATTTGGATGATATCAATACCTATTGCACCATTTATATCCAAACAAGCAACCATGCTTAGCAACTCTATTGCATAGTTGCTTAACTTTTTTCCGACACTGCAAAACTTTTTAACGATTTTTAGTGGAAACCTGTGAAATCCGCTATTTTTTTGGTTGAGCATTTGTTCTATCTGACTTCCAAAACACACACACTTTTCAATATCCGAACAGGAATGATGTAAAATAATCGAGACGAGGGTTCTCAAGCTTAAATTCAAACAACAAAATATAATCACGGTAGAAGACAACTCATTGCTACTCTCGGTACCAACATTCCCGTTCGCTTTGTATCTCAATAAGCCTTTTATGTCTTCAGCTAAGCGTTCCTTCCTTCCATTTTTTTTTTCGTTGAATTTAACTTCTATTCCCGGTTCCGCCCTGCTGCCTACGAAGCCCATCCAGCAAAAAAGTTGCTCCTTTGGTCGCAAAGGAATCCTTATCTATGTGACAACCCTTCGTCGTTCGCCAAGGGGAAGGGCGAAACAATGCGCAGGGTTGATTTTCTTTTTTTTATTTATAGAGTGAGAATGATTATCGCCTGGAAAGGAAACAACTTGACTTCTTTCACGGGTGAATGCAAATTTTTGCCTCCACCTCCACTCTGCTGCAGGGTACTGAGAAATCCTTCTAATTAAATCCTGTCGCATATAAAGTTCGCTTGTACTGAAAGGGATGAATTTTCTGGTGTACAGTGGTGTCGCCTGCAACGCCGAAGAAATGGTTCGCCGGATGTGCAAATTCTTCAACCGACAGGCCGACAAAAGACAAAGCGGACATAAATATTCCACCATTGCGAAGCAATGGCAGCTTGAAATATTTCAAACTGTTATACGCGAGGCGTGTGTATGTGAAATCGCGCAAGGGAAGATTAATAAATTATCCGTTGTCTGAGGGAAAGAGACCACTTTCTGAGGGACAATTAATAAAATTTAAACAGTTGATAAAAACATTCCACAGCCCCCTTTCCGGCCCACGGAAATCCTTTCCATCAGGGACGTGTAACGTTTTGTGTACCGAGGGCAGGCTGGAAACATTCCATGGTGGTGGCCGTTTTTCGCCTCACTGTTAAGTATTTTACAAAACGTGCGGTCTGCAAAGATCCCTCGCACGATACTGCTGGAGTGAATAAACTGTGTGGAAGTTTAGTGCTGTCCGGTGGCTCATTCCGTGCTGGAAATGCGTAAAAAACTACTCGTCAACTGGACGAATGTGGTGTTGTGGAAATAGCGATTGTTGATACCGAGTAGGAATTGTTTCACTATCGAGCAATTCCAAATGAAATCGTCCTAAAAATGCAGATTTTAAAAACATGTATTTATGATTCGAACGAAAGTTTGTATTCCGTTTGGGTTGGAGGAAATATGAGTTTTCCACAGCAATAGGGATCTTTTTGACTCAAGCGTAACTTTTGAAAAGGGCGTATCATTTTGAGTAAGAGAAATCTTTGATAATTTATATCACAAAAACTATAAGTCGTACCGAAATAGTGTCTAAGAAAGAGTTATAGAGATTTTTGTTATCTGTATTACAGTGACTTTCAACTCATTTGGCTGGTTCGTCACTTTTACTTCCATTTTTGGAAGATTGTCGGGAGTGAGAATTGAACTCGTGATCTTCAGCGTGAGAGGCATGGATGTTACCACAACGCCATATCGCCTCCACACAGAGTTATAGAGTATTAATGTTAAAATGTAAACAAATATACACTAAGAAAAAACTTAGTATTCCTTTTTTTATTTACAAAAAAAAACTTTAATTTGTAATATCTAAAATACATATTCTTTAATTTTTTTTAAATTTTCTTCATATAAAATAGAAGTCATGTAGAAAATTTAAAAAAATAGTCCAAAATGGTAAAACTATTTTTGATAAATTTTGTGCAACATCGATTTTTTTATGAATTTCCGAAACTACGAGTTTTTATATGTTAACAATCATTTTTAACCACAAATTATGAATCCAGATTCATTTAAAATAAAAAAGCTCTTTATCAATCTCCTTCTAAATGCAGCCATTCTCGAGATATTTGAAAAAAACCTTTTTAGTTTATTTTTTTTATCCCTTTTGTTTATTTTAGGCTCATTAGCATTTTAGCTGTAACAGAGCCGAATTTTACATGTCACATATTTATCATATTTATAATTAGCACATTACACAGTTGCCATTTTTCATCGTTAGAGTATTCCCTTCTATACCATTGCAAATGGTACACATTTACACAGTAGCCATTTAGACGTAAGAGTTTTCTATCTGTTCTTCCATTATCCAGTTAAGACTGGACAGCGGAGACAGTCGTTGATCCATTGTTGAGTTATTTATAGAACAGCAGCCCGATGTTTCTTGCAGAGCAGAGCAGTTGTACGGAAGAATCGATATTATTTCGACCGTGGATCGATCTCCGTCGCTGATGATTTTTGCGTGAACGTAGTTATTCTGTAATAACACAAAGATGGTCAATGGGGGCCCTGAGTTTTAAACTCACGATCGATCGCTTACTAAGCGAACACGCAACCAATGTGGCTACGGAGACCCCTTTTTTTAGTTTATTGTCTTTTTTAATTTAATTTTTTTTCGACGTAGAACTACGTCTTTCAGGAAGGTTGCCAAATCAGAAAACAGGTCACGTTTTTATGAAATAAAGTTAACGTTGATAACTATTTTCACTGTGAATGAATTCTGAATGATTTGCATACCAATCGAATCGGAAATTTTCTAAGATTTGTTTGATATGCTATACATTACAATTCGCTAAAGTGTTGCAAGTCACTATAATACCGAAAAAAATACAATTCGCTAATCTCTAAAAGGTTTAAATTCATGAAAACCGGAAGAATTTCCTTTTTCCCATATATTTGTTCTGCCGATTTGTGTGCTAACCCTACCCGTATTTAAAATGCTTATAACTCGAACATTTTTTAACAGATCGGAAAGATGTTTGTATCTATTGATAGAAAATAGGAAAGATAGGAAATTAATCTTTGTTCGAAAGATGAAATGGATTTTAATGTGATAAAACGCACTGCTATATCATCTTCTATCTATATAAATAAAAAGGGATCGCCGAATGTGTTGATAGGAGCAAAACTAAAGAAAGGAATTGTCCGATTTAGGGCTGCCTTTATTCTATCATATTTTCTGTATCAAACATTTATTCCATGTAACGGTGGAACATGTCATTTGCAAGTGGATGAAAAATATTGCACGAGAATTGTGTCTGAAAATAATCTGATATTTTAATGTCGAATTTTGGTAGAAGTACTGACATTTTATAGTAAAAAATAATTTTAAAATGTAGATTAGAAGATCAATCAATGAACAGTACTGCGATTGGACCCCCGAACGTGCGCTTAGTAAAAAAACGTGGTTGTGATAACGAAAATAAATTTTGGGCGGGACGAGGTTTGCCGGGTCAGCTAGTTTACTGTAGAAAAGACAATAAATTATAAAGTTGTTTTTAAAGATCTCGGAAATGGCTGCATTTTGAAGGAGATTGATAAAGAGCTTTTTGGTTTTAAATCTCATCAGAATTCATATTTTGTGACAAAAAATTATTGTCAACATACAAAAATTACAAGTTTCGTAAATTCATAAAAATTCGATGTTCCTCAAATTTCGTCAAAAATCGTTTGACCATCTTGTACCCATTTTATAAATTTTCTACATGACTTTTTTATATGAAAAATTTTTAAAAAAATATTTGAAAATATGTATTTTAGATATTTTTTTTGTAAATAAAAACAGTACTAGTTTTTTTTTCTCAATGTATATTTTTTCACATTATAACATCAATACTCTATAACTCTTTCAAAGACACTATTTCGATACAACTCATAGTTTTTGATATACAAATTATCAAAAAATTCTCTTACTAAAATCGATACACTCTTTTCAAAAGTTACGCTTGATTAAAAAAAAACCCTGTTGCTGTGGAAAACTCATATTTCCTCCAACCCAAACGGAATACAAATTTTTATTCGAATCAAAAAACACTTATGTTTTGTTATTTGTCGATTGCATTTGGAAATGCTCTATTGCAGCGCCAAAATTAGGTCAACAAAACTGTCCTAGGATCGACGGATGGACAGAGACATTGTCATGTGCAAGTTAAAACGTTTTCATTCTACTGAATAAATAATTGCACACAAATAAACCTCGTCACGACTGTCACGAAGTTTTTGTACCAGCAACTGCAATGGACGGAAAGAGTTAATTTGTAACAGGCTCATTGTGAAACAGTACACTGTGAGATATGCATATACCGTGGGTGTCACGAAAAAATATGCCCCTACGCATCGCACGTTCGTGTTCCCTTCTTAGACTTATCAGAAGACCCATTCAAATGGGTGCCCTCGCTCAGCCCTGCAGGCTTGGTTGGTAATGTGTGTCATTAAAATGTATCAGTTACAGATCATTTTTCTTCCAAACCGGGCCGCATCTAAATTAAATACGAGATATGAATAATCCCTTCCCTCGAAAGAAATAACTTTGATTCTCCTTCCATTATTGCTCCAAAGCACGAACTTGAAACAAGACTCGACGCACGACCCAACCGGCGGCAGAAGAGAGTTTAGACTTCGAAAGAAAAAAAAATCAAGTGACAACAACACGCGCGGGAATTATTAATAGACGCGTCAGTAGCGAGAATCTAACCTCAACGGAGGACCGGCAGAAGACGTATGTCGTGCATGCATAATTTATTCGGTACGAGGTTGTCTTATCGTTTTCGAGGAAATAATCCGGCCGCCGTTACCCATTCGGATGGTTATTATGACAACATTATCACTTTGGGGTAGTTCATTTTCATTTTATAGATTAAACCCAAAAAAAAAAGTCAAACATTGTTTCCAGTACAAGTCACTTAATTCATCTAATTGGTCTACAATGCTTCATCTTCTAGCAACAAATCTCACCAACGTTTGTCAACTTCAAACATAAATAAAAGAGCGCTCAAAATTTATGTGCTCGCGATATGTGGTACCTGTTGAGCGATAAAGACGGTTATTACAAGACGCATACACAATAAAAAAAAAGTTGAGGTACATGAAGCAACCGCACCGCACACTTCTTTCCTAATGAGATATATAATATTAATTAAGTTGTGCGTTGAGATTGTCTGCACTCTTAATAAGTCGTTTCGAATGGGCCACACGTGTTAACTTATGGGCCCGGGGAAAGCTTAATTAGTTCGATGACAAAGCGAGAAGGTGGATATTGTATGTATGTCGCCCTGCAATGGAAGGAGAACAAAAAAGCAATGCAAGCAAATGAGGTCGGACTTACGTGGCTCTTTGGTGTATGGAGGCAATTACGTATAAAATGGCGAACCAACTTACTTCTAGTGCCTATAAAAAAAATACTTTCAAATGAGCTTTTCACTTAGAAGGTGCTGTGTTTAATTCACCTAATTACGTTATGCATTCGGAGCGTTTATAATTCATCGGTGTAATTTTTAGTGCCTTCCATTAACTCGCCCCGATTGATGTTAATGCTCCTTTACTGACTCGGTGAGTCGGTCTCACAGACCGAGAATCAATTGAAGAGAAATACATTCTCTGGACTTTTTTAATTTTTCTTTAAATAAATACCAATAGCGCCTTCAAAATACACAATAGCAATATCACAGACACACGTAGGGGAAAGTAGGTAAAGACGGAAACCCTAAGGTGTAATCTCAATTTTTACACATATATAGCTTTCATGATCGCAGTTGTTGTACAAATTGAAACTTCAGGTCCTTTTCTATCATAATTACCCTTGATACTAGTAAATCTATTCCAACATTGATGTATTCTGGGTCATTGAAAAAAATGCATCGAAATACTATTTCTTCACATGTTCGGGAAAGACGGACATCTGGAATGGGTAAGACGGACACTAAGATGGGAAAGATGGACACTTACGGAAAAGTTGTAGTTTTTGTACGTATTTTAGTGTTTTCAGCATTGGAGAGTGTTCTTGAATTACACTACGATTCGAAAGGCTACTCATGTTGTTCGTGGACAGTTTCATCCTTGGAAGGGAACGACAGAAGAGGTCAAATACATACACTCTATGCAAAAATTTCTGGATTTTTGCGGGCCATTGTCCTCGCAAAGGAAGGAAAAGGATCTGAAATAGCCAACAACCTGTCCATGCATATTTTAAATGACCTCCTAGGAAGACGATGATTCATTTGTAAAGTTTATTGATACACTTAAAAATATTTCAAAACGAAAGTTTATTTATAAAGCATTAAAAACAATTCATCGATGGTTTAAGTTCATTTGGGTATTTAAATTAATTCAATTTTCAGTGGGAATAAAAAAAAACAAGAAAAAAAGAAGAATCAAGAGCAGTTCTGACAAATAGTTGCAGCAGAAGTAAAGCATTCAGCGTGGAACCATGAAAGGCATTGTAAGCACATTGTCCAACCTGTCCCGAAATCTGAATCAGAAAACTGGCTTCCGCATTTCTCGCATAGATTATCAGATGAGGTGTTCCCTTTGCCCTTATTTTGCTTAGGCTTCTTCGAAGAGCGTTGTTTTTGTTCTTTTTTGATGGATTTAATGTCTTTCGATGTTTTCGCCTTCTTCAAAGTGTCAGCGTATTGAGCAGACGTTATGTCAGCTGCCTTTTCTGCTTGGCGTTTTCTCTTCGTGACTCTCGGGGTGACTATTTTCGGTAACGGAAGTATGATCGACGGAGATATTTCAAACACCAGGTTATTGGCCGTTGAGATGCTGTCCGGTTTTGCGAAATCAGCCATGATGTTATCGGGAAGCACTTGAACTTCTTTATCCTCACAGGAAATGCGATTTACGGTCGATTGACTAGGCGCACCTCCAAGATGCAATCGAAACGTCTCTTCTTCACGAAGAATCTCAGGATCGGGTTGATCAGTCACCGTGGCCGGGGCAAAGTCATCATCGGAAAAAAATTGCGATCAAATGGCCAAATTCCTGTTTTTTCGAACCCATTCTCAGCAATTTCCGTAGTAGCCGCCTTGATGAATGCAGGTTTCATGAGCTCGGCAACGTCATATTGGCTGACGACTTTACCTGGATTCTGTTGTAGGAAACGCTCTACTTCCTGTGCGTAGTACGTCTTGAAAGGTGCCATAAAGGATACATCAAGCGGTTGAAGTTTGTTGCTAGTGTGAGGTGGTAAAACTAGAACCTTAACAAAGTTAGCTCTAGCTTTCTCGGTAAAAGCTAGGTTCTTCGTGTGCGACGAGTGGCCATCAATTATGAGCAAGGCAGGACTGTCTTCAGATGGTTTTACATGCTCCAAAAAGTGATCGAACCATTCATTGAATTTTTCGACCGTCATGTAACCCGATGCATTACAGACAAATTTGCTTCCACGTGATGCCCCTTTCTTCAAAGCTTCGTGCATCCGCACGCGAAGAAAAATGAGGAACGGCGGAAGGTGCTGTCCGGTTGCGGACATGCACATTACTGCCGTAGCTGTTTCTCCGCGTTCCGCAGATGTAATGCCACCAACCTGTTTTTGCCTTTCAATGCCGCTACCTTAGACTTCTTCGGAGGAACTCACAAGAAAGTATGAATAAAAATTAAACTGATTTTTAAACTAACTACAATGCCAAAACAAATACTAACGGTACAAACACTAGTCTCATCGGCGTTCAAAACACGATCTGGCGTCAATTTGGAATCTTTCAGCACTTCTTCCAGCAAATCGTAAAACGCAGATACTGCTGGCTTATTGAAGCCTCTGGCTCGGGCGGCAGAGGTAGCTTCAGGTTTACGGAACGACAATTTGGGGTTTCGTTTCAGAAAATTGCTTAGCCAAGCTTTTCCAGCCATCTTGGTAGACTTGTTGAACGGGTGTGGCAATCCATTTTTTTCGGCCAGATCAAAAGCAAGCTTTCGAACATTAGTCATCGTTATTCCATAGAACCTCTTTTCCAAATCCAACAGATGTTGTACCAGCTCCTCTTCTTGTTGAAAATTGAATACGGCATCAAGAGGTCCTAGCCGAGTTGATACAGTTGGACTTGTGAGGTGGCGAATCAGTGTGGATCTTGGAATTGCGTAACTTCTTGCTGCTGTCTTCACCGGCGATCCACTTTTTACAGCCTTAATGGCTTGTTCCAACTGCTGAGCGGTCCATGACTGCCGGTTACTCTTGCGCTTGTAATTTGTAGGCATCTTTATAGTAAAACCAAAAAGTTTTGTTAAATACCCTAGGAAAATACTAGTGTCCGTCATTCCTTACCTTAATGTGTCCGTCTTGCCCGAACTGGCAGCTTTTTTTTCGAATGACCGTAGCTCTTCCTATAAGCGTTGAAAAACCTTCGATTTATCACAGGATAGTTAATGATGGACTAAATAAACACTTACCCGTTGGAGGAACACGTAAAAAACAAAAAAATCACGAACTATTCGCTTTTTTCTACGAAATTACATCGAATGGTGCACCCGCGAAGAAAATTTTTGTTTTGTTTACAAGCTTGACAGTTCGCTCGCTGGAAATCAACAGTGTGTCTCGAAAGTATTGATACACTTTATTGAAAGTATTTGCATAACTAAAATATCTCAAAAAATTTTAGTTAACGAAATATTAAAAGTGTCCATCTTACCCGCAGTGTCCGTCTTTACCTACTTTCCCCTACAGTCTGTGACGCTATGGGCGAGTATACGGGCTATGATTTTGCTCGCGAGTACAGGAGGTTTATGAAGATCCAAGCCTGCATTTTGTTCTCAGTGTATTCATAGTATTTTTCAAAAGATTATTTTTATTGTAAGTTGAAAGCCTGAAAGCTATTGATATAATGAAGAGCTTGCTTCAACATTAGAAATGATTTTATGCGTTGAGTATGATTCAAAAGCAACGAACTTGTATTCCTTATAATTTAAACCCGTGGGACGTTGAGTGTCTTCTTCTGCTCCGGTTGTTTTTAAGAGGCTTTAAACTTTGCAGTTCCTTTGCCTCTAACGCTGAGCGTCGCTTCTTCGTTTGCTCCATAACTGCCCCAGTAGCTAAAAAGTGGCTCTTCATCGCATGGTAACATCACAATAACCCATTGTATAGATCAGGGATGGTCAAACGGTAGTTCGCGGTCTACCGGTCGCCCGCGTAGGTATGTTTAGGTGCCCACCAGCTGATCTAGGATAAGGACACCTCGAAACGCAATGGATTACATATCCTTCTACCTTTCGCCGTAAAAGTTCTATGAGGTGTTCATGCTAACCTCAATAAAACATATTAGATGAAAGAGTACATATTTCTTCAGTAATGTTTATTTTATATTAATACATCCAGTTGTTCGTATATAACTTGTAATAAAGCAAAAAACTATTTTCTCCAGACATATCATTTGTTAACACGTTGAGCACCGCGTCGATCCCTCGGGGTCGACATTGAGCTCTTTGGTAGGAAAACGTTGGTTGACTGGGACTGACAGTTACAAAATAAGTATAAGAATAAAAAATTAGAAATAAGAATAAAAATATAAATAGTTTCTTTTCGGATGAATTACAGAATGCGACCACTTTCTAGTCGAATTTCTGACTGTTTTCTATTTGTACAAGTATCTAGTATCTTTGGAAGCTGACACCGACACTGATATTGTGCAAACGCTCTTGATGCGGGCTGAATGGAAAGCGCAGCAAGAAAAAATCGGGGCTCAACGTGTTTAATGACCAATTGAAAATGCTGGAAACATCCGGAAACAAACACAACATTGTTTTTATTGATTTTCGAAAACTTATAATTAATATAAACTAAATTTTTGAAGAAAACTTCGCCTTTGAAGACTGCGAATGTGAGTTTTAATGAAGTATTTTAACATCATTTGTTTATTTGTTTAAATTAAAGTTCACCCGACAGTATCGTCTTAATGAAGTAAAATAATTATAAATAGCCAAAAAATAATTAAAGTATTGTTACTTTAATTTTAAAACTATGATAAGTAATGTGGATTAATCCTGAAGATATCTTTCAAGAAATATAGTCATGAATAAAGCAATTAGTGAATGAGAAATATTACAAATTTCTAAAACTAAATATTGGGCTCTATTATGTAATTCAAGTTGAACTTTTTTTTTGCTCGTTAGCTCTATTTTGCTGTTATAGATACAGTGAGGTGAAAGCTGTCGGCATAATTTTTCGAGCTGTTTGGTTTGCTGGTTGCATTCCTGATGTTTTGCTTTAGGAAACAATTTGGCAATGTTTAAAAATATGCAATTCTCCGAGAAATAACTCCATTCGATGAGATACCATCGATTTGCAAAATACGAAAATTTGTTCGGTGTGATAGTTATAGGGATCGAATCGACTGTTCGATCCAATTTATATAATGGGTGCCAATGTTTCTTATAGATAGTTTCATTAAGGACTTATCAACTTCTTTTTTAATAAAACACAGTTTTTTTTGAGATAGTGAGTTCAAATTTATACTGGTTGTAGTTCAACTCTTACATTTTAAGAATGAAATTCGATTTCGGTCATATGACCACCACGAGCCCGTTTACAGCAATCGATCCGTTGAACTCAATTTCTCGGCCACACATTTCGACCGTAATGTTGCGAATTTCGCGCTGGATGTTGTCTCTGAACTCTTCTAAAGTTGCTGGCTTGTTGGCATAGAGCAGTGACTTGACATAGCCCCATAGAAAGAAATCCAATGGCGTCAAATTACATGAACGAGGCGGCCAATCGACAGGTTAATTAATTGAAATAACACATTTACCAAACTTACTTTTCAATAAATCCATTGTAACGTGCGCTGTGTGGCAAGTGGCATGAAAACCATTACATTAAAACCACACCAAACAGTATTCTTTGCGGATGCAATGGTGTTTCTTCGAGCACAACTGGGTTTGCTTCTGACCAATAACGCATATTTGTTGATCATTGTTGGCCATTTAGCCAGAAATCAGCCTCATCGCAAATTCTTCAAGATTCAATGACTCAATTTGCCATGTGGAGGTTTTAGGGGACAAGAAACATTTCTAAGGTGGTTCAACACTTCTCCCACCTTGATAAGAAGGGGGGAGGGGCTGCCATAGAAGTGAAACACACCATTGCTGCATAACTCGAAAACTAATCAAGCTAATGGAGCCAAATTTGGTATATGAAGGTTTGAGGGGGCACGTAATGTTTCCATGATGAATACACTCCTCCCCCCTCTCTAAGGGGAACTGATACAAATGAAATACAAACTTCTGCATAACTCGAGAACTAATCAAGCACAATTTGAGATGTGAGGGTTTTTGGGTATGAGAAAAGTTTCTATTATTTGCAAGTGGTTGTAAAATCTTGAACGAGAATTGTGTCTGAAAAAAATCTGATATTATAATGATGAGTTCTGGTAGAAGTACTAGGAATTTTATAGTAAAAGGTAAATTCAACGGGGTCGATTAGAAGATCAATCAATGAACAGTTCTGCGATTGGACCCATTGGCGCTTAGTAAAAAACGTAAATGTTTGAAGGTATTGATAACAAAAATCAAATTTTGGGCGGGACGAAGTCTGCCGGGTCAGCTAGTATAGTATAAAAATACTGAAACCCGTTCACGTGCGACAAGTGCGACAAGAACGTTAGTTACTTAGAAAAGAAGAAACTTTACTCCGCAGTTACGGCGAAGGGACATCTTAAATATAAATGGTGACAAAAGACACGAAAAAATGGGCTTTGGCAGCAACATTCACGTTACTAATCACATGATCTCAACCATGAATCCAGTTGCAACAGAAGGTCACAATGAAGATCTCGCCACCTGTTCGGCTGTGTCTTGACACTCCCGACGCAAGGTCTAATGCTTGTCCCGTTCCCCTCTAGTGCCAGATAGTGCCCTGCGCGCCTGGGGCAACTTTTATCAACAATTTTATATCTTTCCGTTGGTGCTGCTCTTGCTGCCGCTGTTGCTATCACTACCAGCCCGTCTGGTCAGTTCCCTCGCACAGCCCAACACCCAGCAGCAACGTGGCACCCATAGGTTGTGGCAAGATAAAGCAGCATAACCAGTCCAACAAGAAGCAACCAAAAAGAAAAGTCAACCCGGTGAGGACCCCTCATTCGAGGCCAATCACACAGCACCAGTGCTTTCGAATTCAATACAGACTCAGACTCCAAAAGACCACGATCCAAGCAAGAAAGCGACCCAAACAGGACAAACCGATTAAGCTTTGGTAGTGGTTGTGAAAACAACGCCATGCGCAGAGGCCGAAGAGGCAGCAACGAAGAAAAGGGGGTTCGTTGAACTAAAGCTGGCGTTTCGAAAGAGTTGAAGTAGCAGCGGGGTCAGACTGGTCTTTTCTGTCTTTTAGGCTTGTTTCTCGTTTTTTTCCTCCTCTCGCTTCTCAATCTTTCACCTCAGTGATATGTTGAATGTAGCTAATTTCTTTTGGTTCCAGTCTCTCCTTTCACGATAACCGGTAGTTGTGTCCACCATGTTTGGTAGGGAATTGTAGGGCAGCCGAGGGGTCCCCCAATTCAACGATGAATTGACTACACCAACAGATTTGCGGTTTTCTCCAGCAATCGTGTAGCATAAATTCGGAGTAGAAGCCTGTCCAATCATCCATTCAATGTTATGTTATTATTTGGTCTTTGGTTCTTCGAATGTATCCCCCAGCAAGGCACCAGGTTCCTCTCCCGTGGCAACAAAAAGTGGTAATGCTCACTTTTACCCAGTTTCGGAACGTTTGCCTGTTTCATCCACTCCCCCTTCCTTCGCCAGAGAGTTGCTATCCGAAGTCGTTTCTGTTGCGTCGTAAATTTTATAACTTTTCAAACCCTTTCCACTGCCGAAGTTGGACTGACCGCAGTGCGAGGTAAGCTCGCTAATGGCATATCGTGGGGGCATATGCATCGAGCGCGCGCGAAGGCTGGAAGCCGGTAGTTCTGCCGCACGTTTTGTGGATGCGATAAAAATACGACCAAGTTTTGATTCGCAGCAGACAAAACGACAAACTATTTACTGGGCGATAATGCGGAACGGTTAACGCAATTCGGACCAAAAGTACGTCGACGATGGTACAGGAAGAAAAAAAGCTCTTCAGGAAGTTTGAGGGATGCCGGGTGATTTGAGAAAAGTTGTTGAACAATGACATATTAAGGGGAGTTTCAAACCTGGATGAAATACGGCTTACTGAAACGTTCGAGCGCTGAAAATATTATCTCAGAAAGACACCGATCGAAACACTATGCGTTTCGAGGCACACTATCCCACTGTGCAATCAACTAAAATAACAAGTTAGCGAAGGAACGAAATGCAACTTTTTAACGCACAAAATGCAGCACGAATTGCAGCACGAAAACCCCTATTCATAAAAGCGAACTTTTTCCCAACGACGCCGAATTGTCAAAAATCTTGAGCAGGCAATCCATTTTGCCTGACTTCGGAACACCATTTTCTCGGTCTTATCATGCGCACAGAAAAAAAAAAACATCAACTGCAAACTGCAAAAACTAAAATCGGAAAGGCAGGCAGCGAGGCGAAGTGAAAAAAAATAACTTTCGCAAAGAAAACCCGCCATAGCATAAAATGTTGACCAATAAATTCTCATCGAGCCGGCACGCTAACGAGGCAGGAATTTTATTGTCCACCCAAGGCGGGCTGGTTGCCGGGTGCTGGAGAGCTGGAGACCACAGTGTTTCCCTCCCCAATCGCGATAAAATGGCCTAGTCGAAGTAGTTGCTGCTATTTGGACTTTTTATGGCCCTCACCACCCGATGACCAACGACCGCTGATGGGGCGCGCCGTTTTTGCTTAGAACCGATGCCAAATGAAACCCATTAAGGACCACTTTTGACTGTATTGGAAGTTTTTTTTCGCATCCAACAGAAAGGGTCATATTCTAGATGACGGCAGAGGTTGTCACTTGGAAGTACCTGATCGTGTTGGGCACAGATTTGCTCGAGAATCGTTTGCAAGACCAACGCCGAATTTTAAAACGGTGGCATGTCTGGTCTACCATTTTGTGTACATAACGTTGTCTGGTTAAATATTAATATTAGGGACAGGAGGTCTGTAAAAGTGTAATTGTGATTGACCAGGAGCTGCAACTACATTTGTTGTTCAAATCCCTATTAGGAATGGAATGAATACACCTAAAACAGAGGCGTGCCTAGTTTGGAAGTTTGCAATTGTTGAAGCGGTCCTGATACTCGTATATGCTATCCATTTAAAATTGAACGCCCCCTGGGACAGATTAAAATGTGGCAAGACTGCCTGCTACTTTGCCCCGATATGCTTCACATTGGTTCCTCGCCAATTCGCGACAACGAAAGTACAGTGTAGACATCTGGTGGCAACATCCGCGTATGTTGGAGTTTATTTTCTATCAATAGGGTAGACCCGAATGCAGTTCAAACTTTGTAAAATTTCAATTCTCCAAACTCGTTATCGTGACCCTTACTCATCCTTACCTACTTTTCTATGAATTTTCTAGAATTTTCGCCATAATTTCATCATCTATATCTATAAAAATAGATTTCTGGAAACTGGGAAAATTCGAAAAATTTAATTCGCATATGTTCCACAATTACATATTGACAAGCGTTGTTAGTCCATTTACTGTTTGCGCTAACGAAATTGATTGTGATAAAACGCACTCCTATGTCGTCTTCTATATATATATATATATATATATATATATATATATATATATATATATATATATATATATATATATATATATATATATATATATATATATATATATATATATATATATATATATATATATATATATATGTATATATATATATATATATATATGATATATATATATATATATATATATATATATATATATATATATATATATATATATATATATATATATATATATATATATTAGTAGGAAAATGTGGATTTTCTTTTTCTTGAATGGCTTTAACGTTCTCTGTGGAACTTTTGCCGCCTCAACGTATGCAATAAATAGCGTCATTTTTTAATACTTAGTTGAGATTTCTTAAGCAAAATAACACGCCTTGAATGTACTCCGAGAGGCAAGTTCTAGAATACGCGTGACCAAAGTGCAAGTCGAAGGAAATTTCTTTGAACGAAAAAATCCCCCGACCAGAACGGGAATCGAACCCGAACACCCTTCATGATAATGTGAAACGCTAATCACTCGGCCACGGGTGCACCAAGAAAACGTGGATGTGATAATGAAAAATAGATTTTGGGCGGGACGAAGTTTGCCGGGTCAGCTAGTTATAATATAAAATCAGTTGAATACACAATTTTCCTTCAAGATCCCCACTTGCAGAAAATACTTATTTGATATGGAAAAGTTAATTTTCATTCATAATTTTCGTTTGGAATTGCGGGTGTTCGCTTGTTTTGACGTAGGACATCGTCTAACCTTCTAATGTACGGGCTATTACAATGTCTCCGGTGGAAAAGTGAATGATTTTTAATGTTAATATACAGCCATTCCATGCCAAACCGATATAGTGATTCTCAGATTTTCGTGAAAAGTGGTAGATTTGTCTTTTCTTTTTGTTTTCCAAAAATGACTTTTTTGAAAAACTTATAACTTCTGAACTAATGAACCGATTCAGATGATCAATATATCAAATGAGCTAGCCTTCTTTGAAAAAAAATATCACAGTTGGGAACAAAAATAATTGAAGACGCATAGATCTAGAAGACTGAAAACATGTTAACTTTGAAAAATAGTAACTCCAGACAAATAGTCTTCTTTAAGGCAAGAGGCGAATGAACTTTGTAATTCAAAACCTCTATAATATAAAAAACTATAGAATATTATATAAGATATTATATAAGAAATTAGTTACTATTCAGATAGCGATCAGCTAATATCATTTGTAAAAGCTGAGAGTTAATATGGAAATAATAGTGCTGTGCCGATTATTCGCGCTTTGCAGTGGAAGCATTCTGTGCAATGAAATATGCCATCGTTGGATAGAATAAGGAACTGCGCTAATGGAAGTATTTGGAAAATTTCTTGGAGATTTGTTTTATTCATTTTTCGGGTAGATTACTTCACGCACAAGTCACATTATCATTTTAAACATCCGACCGAATGAAAACAAAATAATCTATTTAAATTGACAGCCCTCGGTGTAATCCTTCGTCTCTCCTGTTATTTCCCCGACATTACCCATTCGTCCTTTTTATATTTTTATTTTTTCCTTCATTATTATTCATTCTGTTTGTAGATTCTCCGGCGCATGTTTCCATTATTAGTTCTTAATTTTAATAGATGAAAAAATGTTTATATCACCAAACGTAAAGCAAGAATTCTACGTTCCAAATTCAGATACTGAAATTAGATTACTGATCCAGGTTGGAGATGTCGTTCTGTATTATATCATCGGCTCCAAACATTGAAGCTTGGTTATTAGAAATGAGAAAAAATTGGGCGGAATAAAATTATCCAAGTCTGCTAGATATAATATAAAATCATTATCAGATACAACTCTCGTTCAAGATTATTCCATCACTTGCAACAAAACGAGTCACTCTATTACATGGTAAAGTTAATTTTCATCAAAAATTTTCATTAAATGACCCAGGGAAATTTCATCACGCCTAAAAATTAATTTTTTATATGAATCCATTCGAACGTCCATATTTTCTTACCAAGCACGATCTTGGGTCATATCCCGGTACTGTTCATTAATTCATTTTTCATTGGTCGTTACACAATTTAAACTTTTAATACTTCTAACAAAACTCGTTATTATAATTTAAAATTATTATAAGACGCAGTTCTAGTTCAAGATTCTACAACAATTTGCTAAAAATCTGTTTCTTCGATGCATGGAACACATTTTTGATACGGAAAAACCTGAAATCTGAAACCTGAAATTCATGAGCCACACACATCGAATATTTTCTATAACCTATATACAGTGTCGGACAAAACATTAAGACCACTGCTATAGGGTTCAGATCCTGTGACAACGCTGGCCATTCCATGACGTCGACTTTGTTATTCTGGAACCACTTTTTGGACTGTCTTGGTGTCACCGAGAAACAATCAATTTTCTTCAAAAATCGGTCGGAACAACACTCGAAACAGCCGAAAGGAGGAACTGGTCCTAAATTTTGTCGCGTCATTCCGGTTGCTAGGTATGTTCAAACGATTTTATTGATGAATGAATATTTTTACTACAGATGTTATAAATTACTTCGATCAATGCAAATAAATTATTATAAATGGATTGAAGCACTGGATTGGATTATTCTTTCTAAAAGTTTTGTCACTTTCTTTTTTTGCTTGAGCAGTGGTCTTAATGTTATGTCCGACACTGTAAATAAAAATGGAAGGCCAACTGTGTTGATAAGCGCAAAACCTGAAGAAGGAATGGTCCGGTTTGAGCCGTCTTGATTTGTTTTATTCGTCTGTAGATCAATGTAGCGGAGAGAAAATTCGGAAAATTTCCGGAAAACTCTGAAGAGAGGTTGGAAAATTCGGAAAATTGAATTCCCATATGTTCTACAATCACATTTGAGAAATTAAGCTTCGTGTTCTGTTGGTGTGAAGCGAAAACGGCAAGGCATTCTCATGTGGAATAACGCGCTTTACAAACAAAAATTATGAATGAAAATATACTTTTCTGTATCAAGTATGTATTCCAAGTAACGGAGAAACATCAAGAATCTTGAGCGAAAATTATGTCTGAAAATAAATGTATAATATAATAAGGTGTTGTGGTAGAAGTAACAGTAAATTTATATTAAAACAAAATTATTAACGGTCAATTAGAAGATGCATCAATAAAGAGTTCTGCGATTAAACCCACGAACGTTTGTTTAGTAGAAAAACCTGAATGTTCGAAAGAATTCAAATCAAAAAATCCATATTGGCGGGACGAACTTCGCCGGGTCAGCTAGTATATAATATAATATAGCGGCTGTTACAGTTATGCGAACAAATAATGAATCGCCAAATGATTTGCTAATCGTAAACCTCTAGAACGGATCGTCTGATTTGAACTTTTTTATTTTGTTATGTTCATCTCTGCCCACAGAGAATTGTACAGTAAAACCTGTTGTTGTGCGGTTTTTTTTGCGCGATTTTTTTGTGCTTTTTTTTGCGCGGTTTCCTATTCTTGTGCGGTATATAAAAAGAAGCATATTTGATGAAGTTATCGTCCATTTAGCTTTTTTCGATGGTTTATATGCATTTCAGTGCGAAAAAAGCATATTTGCGTCTCAATTATCCACTTCTGGAACCATCCCCCTCCTCCCATCAAATGCTCTAAGTTTTTCTAAGTTTTTGCATGACATGATATCTAACAGCCTCACGTTTCGGCATGCAACTAAAAGCACAGAACAGCCACGCGCAACCGAAGAAGCAAACTGTCCCATCGTAAAGCAGGGAAACAAAAGGAAATTGAACGGTGAACGGCGTGGATTTGAGTTGTTTTCTTGGGGGAAACTCTTTTTATGCGGTCCCTTCTACCGCACAAAAAAAGGTTTTTTCAAAATGTGTACCGGAACGGTTTTTTGAAGATACTGGTGAAGTTTCGCACGATTTTTTTAAGCAGGTTCCTATCCCCCGCACAAAAAAGGTTTGCCTGTATTGGGGATAATGCAGGCAAACCTTTTTTTTTGTGCGTGGGATAGGGACCGCACAAAAAAAATCGTGCAAAACTTCACCAGTAGGTTTAAAAAATCGTGTTCGGTACACAATTTGAAAAAACTTTTTTTGTGCGGTAGCCGCACAAAAACCATCGCCCAAAAAAATCGCAAAAAAAAACAGGTTTTCCTGTAATTGGAATATTTTGATTGAAGATGGAAAAAAAAGGAAAATATAATTCTTATGTGTTCTGCAGTGTCATAGTTGAGAGTCAAACTAGCCCAGGAAACTGAAAACCGAGAAAAATAGGTTTTTTTTTGGAAAAATTTCAAGGAAAATTTGAAATTTTCTTTCTCATATGTTCTAAAGTAATATCGTAGATGGCGTTGTTAGTCCAATTGAAATTTGCGTTGACGGAATTGATCTCAGTGTTGCGTATGTGTGGTGTGAAGCGTAACTGGTGATTCTCAGGTGGAATAACGCACTTTGAAAATACAAATTTTGAATGAAAATTTTCTTTTCCGTATCAAATATGAGAGAAAAATTCAATGCATGATTTTTTTTAAAAAAAGATCGCTAATCTGGGATACCCTCTTATAAACATAATGTCAACTATAATTGTTGATATGATCTTAAAAATGTCATTTTGCATAGCCTTCATTTAACGTACAATTTGTTAAAAAAAAAGTAACAAATTCTGGATGAAATTATCCATACACAAAAAAGATTTTTTGCTACCTTTTTACAGCATTCTTCAATCCTTGAATCTCTCAGTGAGAGACTCTCACATGCCAAATAGACAAATTCAAACTAGGTGAAGTTGGAAAATGGTGAAGCCCGACGACGATGGCGTATTTAATTGGCTCCCGGCACTTGTCGAATGCACATCGAATTCGAGAGATGCGTTCCCTGATCCGATCAAAATACAACACGACGCAGAATGGGCGCACACGACAGGTCCGATATGGGAAGCTTCCTCTTTCCGCGGACCCGACGGAAATGGACAAGATCTGGCTGGGTTCACTTTCCAATTCCAGTTTTGTCGTTGTTGCTCCAATTTGTTTTTTTCCCCGAGGCACCCCAACAAACGCGACAAAATTGATCGAGTCGAGCTGAGGTCAGTTTGAATCTTTTAAATGCAACAAGATCCCTTTGTGACGCGGAATTCTGATATCACAGTAAATACTTTATGAACAGCTCTCGGAAATAATCAGTTGCAAAATTTGAAAAAAAGAATCGTTCGATTAGTTTACTAACAAGCCGAACAAGCACTGATACAGTCGAGTCATAATGCGAAGGATGCGAACAGAAGAAGCGACATCAGTACGGGGTATTATTAAAATGAGACATCTGTAGCCTGGGGGCGATATCATGATGATACCGGTTCTCGAAAACAACGCTCGGTCCCAAACAATATCGCCATCGTTCGCTGTCTTGCATTTATCCTTCCGAATATAGACGCATCAGACGGCTTCAAACTCGAATTGATAATGAACATCTGCGCGTTCGATTTTGAAAGATCTCTGCGTCTTCTTCCGTCGAAGCCCTTTTTTGATTGAATGCCACAAGGTGCCAACCGAGCAGGTGTTTGACGGACATGAACCAGTACTCAAAAAGCAAATAAATAAAGGCTGTCATAAATCTTTCCCTCAAATTGTTAATGGTTTGGTTTTTCTTGCTTCGATTTACAGATGCTTGGATCACAATTATAATTTTAATCTCGCTGAAATTCAGCTTGAAAAACACTTACATTCAGTTTCATAGCGCGGATCACAATCGGATAAGCCGGGGGAGTAATTAATTTCAACTCAATCGCTACTTGGGATTTCTGCTCATTGAAGAGCGAACGCATTCCGAGGGCGGGTTAAGTGTCGCCAGAATCCTGCTCCACCAGACCACTCTGCTCCGGTGTGGAGCAATCCAACCAACTATTTCCGCACTCCTTCCCGGACGGAATCGTTAGTAGAGGAGAACAAGCGCGCGCTCTGAAACAATTACCATCGGATTCCTTCGTACCCCGGCTTCCCGGGTCCCGGATCCTAATGAGCGGGGAAAACGGATTTAAATGAGCCGGATTCAGAAATTTTAATTGAATTGATTTGAATAATTTTACTTCTCGGTACGGGGATCAAATTACATCGGATATAGAGGGAGTAAAATCGATAGCAGATGAGGAGGAGATACAATCGGTAAAGATTGTCTGAAGATGATTTGTGGTTTGAGTTGGATCATAGTTGAATTTTCGTTTAGCAGTTCAAGGTTTCAAGATAAGGTAAATCGTATTGAAAGATTACGTCGGCTGCTATAGGCATTCTATTGAACTTGTTGAAAATAATCATTTCTCTGTCGTTAGCTTGGTTCGGATACTAGATAATAGGTTCTAGTTGCTAATTTGTGATTTCAATATAATTTATGAGGAGGCGATCTGGCGAAGTGGTAACATCCATACCTCTCACGCAGAGATCACGAGTTCAATTCTCACTCCCGACATTCTTCCAAAAATGGAAGTAGAAGTGACGAACCAGCCGAAATGTGTTGAAAGTCACTATAATAAAGAAAAAAATATATATAATTTATTTCTATTTTGACCAGGGCAAGGGGCAACATTTTCAGTTTTTGTATTAAACTGATTTACGCTCCCTCCTTCTAGACTAGAGTCTCGAATTCAGCCTGCAAAATATATGTGATGTACAAGTATTACTTGTCGGATTTACAATATGTGGCGAATGTCGTACAGTTGGCATTATGTTAAAGGTGGGAACACATATTCTTGAAAAGCGTGTACTTCAACTTTAGATGCACCGCGTTCATTTCTTTGAAATGTCTTCAACCAATATTTTTATAGCATTGACAATGTCGAATTTTGTACCGGAAAACTTAATTTACGGGAAGTTTTATTGCACATTTTTTTCTAAAGGAAAGTGTAACTGAAAGTTATCGTTTGCATGTCGAACATTACACAGAATATCGGGAAAGAAAAACGACGGGAATGGTGGAATAAATACGAAAAGGTAATGTTATAGCATAGCAACGCCAGAGCATGTGTTCATGAATCTGTCATTGATTTTCCCGAAAGAATCATCCGGGAGGTTCCACCTCACACGTCATGTTCCCCAGACAATATCAAAGAATCCGTATAATCCTACCTGTAGGGTTCTTGTGGTCCTGATCCGACACTCTCAGTGACAGCGTCATTAGGCACCAAAAATATTCGTTGTCAAAACTTTGGCATTAAAATGAACAGTATAACACTTTAACAATTTTTTCTACTGTTCACACCGTGTTAAAGTGTTAAAAAAGGTGGGAAAACACACATCTTTTTTCGACATGTTCAAAAATAGTGATCCTCAATCGATCAAACCTTCTTTCCCCCATGGTTCTGAGCCTATTTTTTAAGAATTACTCCCAATTGGTCAGAAATGAACACACAAAGATAGAAAGTATAACTTTTAAAAAATTAAGATAATACAGAAACTGAAAAGAAAGTGAAGAAGAAAACATTTGTTTATAACGCGCGTTTGCAAACACACATACAACCAAATTTGTGCGAAGATACGTGGAATCATTGATATTGAACAAATTCTATAAATGTCGGTGTTTCACAATGCCAAAACTTGAAGAACATTCATATTGGAAGGAAGTTCAAAATTCTAGCTGAAGTGTTTCTAAACTATTCTGAAATATCAAACGAAATATAAATATATTAAGAGAAAATGCTATTATGTTTTAATGTATTTTGCCTCAACAGATTTTGAATACATTCTATTTTAATGATAATGTTTTGGAAACTTTTCATAACTACACTTCTTAATTTTCTGAATACTATTGATTCACGGTTGGTTTCAACAGTAGTTGAAGAAGTTTGTGAAGATTCGATTCTGTTTCTATGTATGTTCTATCATACGTATACTTCGAATTATACTGTTGCGTTCTGGATCGATTAAATACAAAAATAAGGTTAGAAATCCTAGCCACCAAATAATATGTAACATTGTGCTGACATTTTCGAAAAACATTCATTTATAATCATTCATTGTATCATGTGCTCGAATATCGTTACCCTAAAATCCTTCGTCTCTTGAGGCTATCCATGAATCAAGCAATTTTTGGTTATACGAAGTCGAGCGTTGTCGGCGTTGTGTTTAAAGCATTCCCACTTTCCCATGCTTTTGTTCTGTGCTTTTCTACCCATACCGTCAATAGCTATAGCGGTGATAATATTAACAACGGAGGAAGATAAAGGATGGTAACGCATTGAACCGGCGCCATGACAAAGCAGGTGTCATCAAAAGGTAATGCGCTACATTCTGCATGGAATACTCAAAATACTTCTTCGTCATTCGGCCTACTGTAGCAGAAACAAGATAACAAGTGTCGTGATGGAACGTTATGTGGGATTTGTTATCGCATAAGGTGACTCGAGTAGAGAGTAGAGAGTAGAGAATAGAGAGAGCAGATAGTAGAGAGAGTAGAGAGAGTAGAGAGAGTAGAGAGTAGAAAGAGTAGAGAGAGTAGAAAGTAGAGAAAGTAGAGAGTAGAGAGAGTAGGGAGAGTAGAGAGTAGAGAGTAGAGAGTAAAAAGCAGATAGTGAAGAGTAGAGAGTTTAAAATGAAGAGCAGAGAGTAGAGAGAAGAGAGAACAAAGTATAGAGTAGATAGTAGGAAATGAAGAGTAGAGAGTTTGAAGTTAAAGTCAAATTGGAAGAGCAACAATTGATCGCAGAAAAAGAGTAGAAGTTTTAGACATAGAGACATTTGGACTAAAAAAGAAACATTGAATAAATGAAAAGAAAAAAAGTTACGAGAGTCTGTCCGAGTGCAACAGCAAAGCTATTCCAATGACTTTGCGGTAAATTTATTGAAACATAAAATTGGACCGCTAGTTCGCTATATAAATAAAATATGAGGCCCTATTCTATCTGACGAGTGAACATGAGCGAAGAATCGTGTTTCAAAAGACGAATATCAATCAAATGTTTCAACATGTATTATTTCGAGGACTGGGGAGACTTCTTTTTTTGACGAAGGACTACGTCTACGATGAAATGTTTATGCGTTATATGCTTGTTACTTATTGATCCAAAAACTTGTTTCAATAGCTTACAAATTGATGTGAAATAGGTTATTGAAATCACACAAATCTGTATATAAACGAATGCCACCTCGAAAAACCACTCAGTAATGATAGCGCAGCGGTTGATGTACGATCGCAGCGAAAGCGCTTCCCTAACACAGACTTCAAATCCAAGGAGCCTGGGGCAATCGGCATTGTAAATATAAACAAATTGTGGGTACTTTTGTACCGGCATACATTTCTGCACTCCGGATTGTGTGCGGCCTTCAAAAGCGGTATGAATACAGCGCTTCAGCTCGTTTATTCAAGATTGCATTGAAAGATATCCCTTCATGTATTTAGCTCACTGAACTTCTACGTATACCATTTGGTGTTTGGGCAACATATTGATAACAGTTTGCTGTGATAACGTCAATAAAGTTGATTAAACAACGTTCAGCGTGCTTCAAATCGAAACTGCGTGCCTAAAGTCCATCAAATCAAGCAAAATTCCAGTCCGAGGAGTGCGTATTCGTGGAGATACAATAACTTCGAAAGGAAATGTAAAATACACTGATCATTTGACAGTTCTTCCGTTCACATATTTTGAAGGTCGACGATTATTGAATGAACCTCAGACATCAGACTTACAACGAAGAACAATGGGATAATGTTTATCCACTGAAGGCTGTCTGTTTTTTTATGTTAGAAATAAAGTGAAGTATTCGGGTATTTTGGTTATTATTTAAGGTATATTTGAAGATATATTTTTCAATTTTTTGAGTGCAAGAATAATGGTTATTATGCTGTTGATAGCTGGATGCGCAGATGCTTTCTGACAATCGGTACGTTGCTATTGGTACCTATGGTATCGGTTTTGAAGCAACGGAGTGTCGCATAACGAATCTCAATGAACATTTTGAAACTTTAGGACAATACATTAAGCGTATCATAGAGGTTTTTGAAAGTTAGAAAAAATGTCAAAATCGTGGCCATCTTTGTTAAAAAGGAGGAGGTTTTCATGAAAAAACGCTGTTTAGAAGCATTGTGTCGCATTTTCAGAAAACTCACTCACCCGAAAGACAGTTACCCAAAAGACATTCACCCGGATGCCACTCACCCGAGTGTAACAAATACCCGAACTGACACTTACCCGACTTTGTCTCCTATGTTTCAAACAAAACTGGCAATCGGCGGAACACAGGTTTGCTTGCGAGAGGTCGTCGCTTCCGACGGCGGTTCGGCGGCGTCATCTCGGCGGCATGAGGCCGTCTCGGTTCGTTATCCTCGTTACATGGGGACTTCGCCCCCCAGTGATCTCAGAATAAATCTTATCACGATGAAATAAATTCATAACGAAAATTGCACTCAAGTGCCATACTACGTATGTACCAAGATTTTCAAATTTCTTTTAAGTAAACTGGTTGCGTCATCCATATGAATGGATAAACTTCATAATACGTTATAAAATTGCATTCTTTACTTTTCATTATTTTGAAAAGAGTTCTGTTTCCAACTATTTCTCAAATTGCATTACCCACGAAACCCACGATGTTACATTCGGGTAATTGTTACACTCAGGTAACTGTCGCACTAGGGTAAACGTTACATTCGGGTAAACGTTGTATTCGGGTAAATACCCATTCGGGTATATGTTGCATTCGGGTATTTGTTACGTTTGGGTAAATGTGCTTCGGGTAAACGTGTTTCGGGTGAATGGTATTCGGGAGAAAGTGACCCAAACGTCTAGAAGCTCATAAAAAATTAAAAAATGAGATATCACAAAACGGCTATAAAACGGAGATATCAAAAAACATGTAAAATGTTGACAAAAAAATTCAGCCAAATTGGTCGAGTAGATCCTGAAATATCGATACCACCAGCTGAAAGAACATGGTTTGGAGAAAAACGCGTTTAAAAATTCGTACAGCAACACAATATCTCTTAAGGTTACCTCATACTTTTGGCTGTAACTTTCCAACGAAATCAAATGTCGAAAAATTCTTTTAGGACAACATTTCTGAGGGCATAAGCTTCTCAAAAATGCAAAACAGGAACTTCGTTTTTTCGACCTTTCAAACCCCCTTAATCAACGGGTTTTTTCAAAAATGCAATAATAGGTATGCATTTATTTTCTTATACAGTGGCACAATATAATAATATCGTTATTCCCCATTTATAGTAATAAATATCTACAGATTGAAAATACCTGAATGGTACGAACGATCCCAGAGGAACATTTGCCGTCTCTATGTATGTTATCGAGTCATTTTAAATAGTACCCAACAGGGCTCTGCATAGTCATAGTCAACTGAGGATAGTCAGCTAACTATCTGACCGAGTATATCCGTATTCAGTTGGTAAAACCTTTTGGATTCTTCACGCTGTTTCTCCGCCAAAACGACCAAACAATCAGTCGGGCGTTTAGTCTCTATCTCCCTCTGCCGACTCGACTATATCATTTCGTTCCTCCCAGTCAAATTGTCTTCATTGCATTTTGAAGTGACTTCCCCCAAAACGAATTCGTTCCTCTCTCTCCCATGTATCGTGTATGCATGCATCGATGTTTGAGTTCAACGGGGTTTGACATACGCTACAGGTGAGCTAGATTTTTTTGTATCGTACACGAAAATTACTCACACGTATAAAATAGCGTGCAGTGTGTGTGCGCTATTTTGCACGCTATTTACTAATACTAATGCTAGGACCTTTATAGCATACTTGATAAATGTCTAAGTTCGTTGGTTTGAGTTCACGATGGGTAAACAATAAACCGCCCATTGATGGGGTAACTACTTTTTTGCATCATAAATCAAGTTTTCGTTCCTCTCCTAAATTTCGTTCCTAGGGGACTAGAAATGTGAATCGAAGTCAGTTGAATTAAGAGGCAGATTTGTATTCATTAATCGAGTCAATTAGAATAACCACGGACTGGACTAGTTCATCAGTCATCCTCGCTAGTCAATGGTAGTCAATTTCACTTTTTGTTGACGGCGACTGCCGAAGCAGTTTTAGTCGAAGCGAAGCTACTGAGAGTAGAGTTGGTCTTCATTTTTAACCTTCGAAGATTTCGGGCCCTGGTACTCAAGTTTCTTATGCTAAGTTTCACGCCTTGAATGTATTCTGAGTGGCAAATATTAGAATGCATGTGATCTCGTTGCAAGTCGGAAGAAATTTTACTGACCAAAACTCTCATGGCCACAACGGAAATCGAACTCAAACTTATTACTAACTTACTTATTATTAAATTTATTATTACAAATTAATTGAAAGTAAAAAAGCCAAAAAGTTTTTTTCTGGCTCTGATGTTACTAACATTCGGTAACATGTATGGAAAATAAATATATTTCACTAATACCCAGCTTATGAAGTTTTTCACGACCAAAATTACGGTTCCCAATATTCAGGGCTGAGGACAACGCGAAACGGCTAATGAACTCCCAAGAACCATGTTTGAAGATTCTAACAATGTCATTCGATTCCTGCTGCACATATTGTATTTCGATGGACGAGGCTCAATTTGGCGGACGATCCGGCATTTTATCCGCCTTCCTCTATGCCGCACCCTTACAATAAAATCATGACCCAGCTCCCTCCCTCCGAAGCTCCCATTTCGTTTGATGATTTCTGAATAGTGGTTCTCCTTTCAAATGGATGGGATATTGGAGTTCTAAGGAGAAAAAACAAAACCAAAGCTAAGAAGTTCAACAGCTACTTCCCAGTCTCCACTTCTGTATAGTGTTCACGAAAAAAAAATTGAAAATATTCCTTCCATAACGGGTGTTCTCTTACCCGTTTTATGCCAAGCGTTCGAAAAATCGAACAGCAACTTCGATAATTTTTCATGGTTTTGGAAAGCAACCACATGGTAAGGTTTTAGCATGAAATGATAGCTTAGTCTATTAGCTACCATCTACTATCAACTTCATTCAAATTTGTATCACTTTATTGGGCATAAAAATCGGTTTAAAGAAACTATGTCCGGAAAGTACATAACCTCACAGAACCTAACAAAAAACTTTACAAAATTTAAAAATATGCAAACTTTTCTACAATATTGTTTTGATAAAAGATCACACATTGTGATGTAGGAAAAAAACCATTGGATTGAACCTCCTACAGGAACAAAAATGTAGGTTTTGGCCAATGTTTTTGTTTGGCTTTTTTTTTAATTTTTTGTCATTTTCCGGTAAACGGAAGAACGGAAAAAAATAATTCTTGAAGATTGGGGTTTCTGTAACGTCAATAATCAAAATTATCCCAATGGCTTTTGTTAAAAACAATAATTTTTACAGCTTGGTCGTTAATGGGTTAATGTAAGAATATCGCAGACACAACGCCTAGAACGTGAGCGGAGCGGAATCAACCGAAGAGAAGGGGAAACGGTGATGTACCATAAAACCAGAAACACAACAAATATGACGATGATGCTTCGCGATCCGATGATGGTTATGATGGGGGTGACTCGGCGGGATTTTCCTTCTTTCGATCGGACAGAAAACAACGCGTCTCGATTATGCTGGTTGTGTGGGTTCGGGATTCCTGCAGCGCTTCCTTGCTCTTTATGTTTTCGATGAGTTCTGTTAAGTTGAATGCATCATTAAACTTGTTCATCATACTTTTATTTCCTCATATTTAATGGGATCATTATCCATTTTCTTACAGACTTCCCCCGAGTGGAAATCGGCCCCGAAAACCCGTTGAGTGTGGAACGTGATCAGACAGCGAAGCTAGAGTGCAACGTCGACGCCAAGCCCAAACCGGAGCGAGTTCAGTGGACCCGCAACGGACGTTTCATCTCGTCCCACCCGGTGCACACGATCCACCGTGTTTCCCTTCAGGACGCCGGTAAATACACCTGCCAGGCGGACAACGGTCTCGGCAAAACCGGCGAACAGGAGATACTTCTGAACGTTCTCTATCCTCCCATCGTACACATTGAATCGAAATCAAAGGAGGCCGAGGAGAAGGAAATGGTTCAGATCAAATGCAACGTTACCGCGAATCCACCGCCGGTTACGATCGAGTGGCTGAAGGAAGGGGATTTGGAGTTCAGGCGAAACGGAGATACGCTGACGTTGCGCGATGTCCGCGCCGAAGATGCTGGAACCTACATCTGTCGGGGGATTAACATCATGAAGCCATACGGAGGCAAAACTCTGGAACGCGAAGGTAACGCATCGGTCGCCCTCCTGGTTCGGCATCGTCCGGGTCAATCGACAATCACTCCCGAGAAGCCAGTGGTACACGTTGGTAACAGTGTGAGTTTGATGTGCAAGGCTGATCCACCCGGTTGGCCGCTGGCGCAATACCGTTGGTATCGAGATGTTGCGGGAGAAATATCCACTACTGTGATCGCTCAGGGCGCTCAATATTTGATCCCGAAAGCTGGCCTTCAGAGTGAAGGTAAATACTACTGTCATGCCGGGAATGATCTCGGAAATGGAGGAATGGCCAGCGCGGTGTTGGAGGTTCATCAACCGCCACAGTTTTTGGCTAAACTGCAATCCAATATGATTCGTCGGGCTGGAGAGAATGATTTCACGGTAACCTGCAGCGCTAAGGGTAAACCAGAGCCCACGATCACCTGGTTGAAGGACGATGTTGAAATCACTCCCGATCTGCACATGTTTGAGGTGAAAACAAACATTGTGAAGGGTGCAAACGGAATGGTTACCGTTCAGAGTATGTTGAAGTTCTCCGGGAAGGTTCGTCCGAATGGAATAGATCTGATGTCGGGCGATCGTGGCCAGTATACATGCTTGTATGAGAACGAAGTAAACAAGGCGAACTCCACTATGCATCTGAAGATCGAACACGAACCAATCGTTCTGCATCAGTACAATAAGGTTGCCAATGATATCAAGGAGACTGCTGAAGTGATTTGTAAGGTGCAATCATACCCTAAGCCAGATTTTCTCTGGCAGTTCGGTACAAATACAGCTCCACTCGCTAACAACGACCATTATGAAATCAGTGCCACTTCCGATAGCAACGACGTTTTCACGAGCGTTCTGAAAATAACGAACCTCCGCCATCAAGACTACGGAGATTACCACTGTCGTGTTTCCAATGTGCTCAATACCATTCACGTGCCAATCCGCCTGCAACCCAAAGGCCCTCCCGAGAAACCTTCCAAACTGAAGGCGGTGGAACTGGGATCCAACTATGTGATTCTTTCGTGGACACCCGGATTTGATGGAGGACTGGCGAATACAAAATACTTCGTATCCTATCGCAAGATCGTGGTACCGAACGAGAGCCTGGTCACGGACGAGTGTGCTGCCATTGCCGCCGGTGGAGCCGAGTGGATGGAATTCGATTGCCAGCGGGAGGTACCGTGCACCATCAACCCGCTGGATCACCACCAGAGTTACGTGTTCAAGGTGAAGGCACTCAACACGAAGGGTGTTTCGGAATATTCGAATGAGATCAGTGCCACCACAAAGGTGGAGAAGGTACCGATTCCACTGCACGCTTCGTTCGATCCGGAGACGCGTATTCTCGCGTTGAACGTGGGGGCGACCTGTTTGTCGATGATTGCCATAGTGGAGTCGGTGATTTATGGAGATACCCCGATGGCGGCTTGGCACATTATCGAGACGATCGAGCTGCAGGTTAATGGACACGAGCCGACCTATAGGGAAACGAAAATTGAGCACTTCGTGGCCAATCGGAGGAACAATGGCCGATCGCTGGGAAATGCACTGGAGGATATTCCACTGTCCGCGCTGGAGGATGAGCTGAATCCGAGGGTGCGAGTGAAGTTGTGCTTGAAGATTAACCACGAGTACTGTGGCGAATATGTGGAGGCCGATAGTGAGTATTGATCATTGCACTGTGATCCATGAAGAAGATGCTAAATATTATTTGTTTGTTTTTTTTTCAGTTGGACCATCTCTAATTCAGGAAGCGTCATTTGTGGAACTTCCGACACTGATCGCAATCGTGGTGTCCTGCATCGTGGCTGGTTTGTTCGCAGTGCTTCTGCTGATGTTCTGCCGCTGCAAGCGTAAGCAATCCAAGGAATCCTCCAAAGCGAAGGAGTATGATATCGATTCGATCCACCCGTCGATCGTTGCCCAGCAAAACCAGGCTCCACCTCCGTACTACTCCGCTAGTAGTTTGGAGAACAAAGCTTTGGAACACTCCATGGATTTGGCTATGGATCAAAACACGGCACTATATGCTAGTCAGCAAACCTACGGATACCACCAGCAGAACGCAATGATGCCGCAGGTGCCTCAAAATGACTGTAAGTGTTTTACATATGTTCTCCTCAAGGATTCTCCCAAAATAACCTCTTTTTCCCGACAGGGTCCAACATGGGATACGTCGAGAATTCATACTCCAACTCCAACAACGGCGGAAGCGTGAACTCCCAGGACTCGATCTGGCAGCTGAAGATGTCGGCCGCGGCTTCGAATTCGGCCAACATGATCCCACAGCACAACTACATGGATCAACCGCTGCAGCAGAACTACGGCTACGACCCGATGACTCACGGTGGCTACGGAGCGGTCGATGATTACGCACCATACCCGCACCTGATGACCACCGCAAGTCAACACGGAGGCGACGATTACCATCACAACATGAGAAACAGCCAGAACCCGTCCCGACAGGACTACTGCAGCGACCCGTACGCTTCGGTGCACAAACCGAAGAAAAGGATGGATCAACATATGGGTAAGTTGGGGGTTCTTTTTCCCTTTTCAAAGCTGAACATGCAAAAATCCGGACACGAAAATCTTGTTGGAGTTTAAACATGTATTGACGTAGAACTACGTCTTTCATTAAGGGTGCCAAATCAGAAAACAGGTCACGTTTTTTATAAAATAAAGTTAACGTTAATAACTATTTTCGCCGCGAACGGATTTTGGCGATTTACATACCAAACGAATCGAAAATTCCCTAAGATTCGTTTGTTCTGCTATATGTTACAGTCCCCTGGTGTGTAAATGGTTTAACTTGATGAAAACTAGAAGCATTCCCATTTTCCAATACATTTGTTCTGCTCATTTGTAAGCTTCCAAACCCGCGCCGTCAATAACGAGCAACTCATAAGCGAGCAACGGAGAGAAATGATTTAAAGTCTCCGTGAACAAAGCAAAGAAGATTGAGAAATTTAAGAAGATTAAGAACGAATGGGAATATTTGCCTAGAGCATAAATATTGGATATCAGTATCGTTCTAGATACGAAGCAATGAATATCGCTTGTTATCCTTGTTTTGCGTCATTACATGTCTTTGTTTCGGATTGAGCTGTGGACGCGACCAAAAAAAAACTCACCTCTCTGGCATTAAAATCGTTACATCAAATTGATGCCTCTGCCAGTTTGTTTAGTACAGGAGCTGTTTGGTACGGGAAGCTGGCAATCCGGAAGTTTACCTCCACGATGATATTGGTGGTCATGCTGGAACATATGAGTTGCTGTTAGAAAATAGACGATCTCTATGGAAAAGAACTACGAAATTTGTTCGATTTGACTGGTGGTAGAATCACAAAGAGGTGGGGCTTACGATGCAATATTTCGCTTGTATTCAAATTGTATTCCGCTGTTACTCTGGTTGCTCCTTTTGGTCGGCATCACTTGAGGAACACAAATTGGACCAATTAAAACGTGACACTTAGCTCTTTTTGATAAGGCTTGACATTTTACAGTTATTGAATTGGTTATCTCAAAAAAATATAATTTTCATTATTGTGATAGACGAATTCAATTCAATTCAATTGATGCAAACATCTTTGCGATCTATTAAGAAACGGCCGAGTTAGGAGCGTTCGGAATCTTTCATTATTCCATGCATGTTCAGTGTTTATATTTTCAATCTAACCTCCATATATTCCTATTAGATGTAGTCCTTCTTAAGTTTGAGCTGGGTAGACTGTACACTTCGTAGTTGCTCTCTGTGATTGACCTGAACCAGCGAAATTGCACAAAGAACACACTGAATGACGGTGATTAGAGCTTTACATAGTCAGTAACGACGCCGGCTACGTCCTTACAGTCACTAGGGGAAGGGAAGCCATGTTAGTATGACATACGCGGCCAGAAAGGTCACCTAGCGGTGTTCCCTTGCGATAGGTATTTTTCCTGACCTGCAAAGGTCACTGAGAAAACTTCCTCAAACCTTTGCGGTCGTTTGTCTGCTCTCAGCCACCACAGCATCTTATACTTTATGCAACAATATATCAGTTTACACTTTTTCTAAACGAATTTTAATGTCTAGTGAACTTGTTCATTCACGAATCAAAACGGTGCTCCTATCAATAATGGATAACGGTACTCAGTATAAACAAAAATTGTCACCCATGCTTGAGAAATGGCTTAATGGAAAATTCCATGTATTGTGGCACTATGTAGATGTGAAGAGCATTGTTCGCTATGTTCAAATCTATATAAATAAAAATGTAAGGTAAAATCTGTTGGTAAGCGGAAAACCCGAAGAAGGGATGGTCCGATTTTAGCCTTATTTATTTTGTTGTATTCGTCTCTTCCCGTAGATCAATATAGTGGAGCGAAAAATCGGAAAATTTGAAAAAATCGGAAAATGGGAGGCCAAATGTGTTGGTGTGCCCTAAACCCGAGGAAGGAATGGTCCGATTTGAGCTGTCTTTATTTTGTAATATTCTCTGTATCGAACATGTATTCCATGCAACGGAGAAACATGTTATTTCCAAATGCTTTAAGAATCTTGAACGAGAATTGTGTCTGAAATTAATTTTATATTATAAGGACGAATTTTTGTAGAAGTACTAGACAATTTATAGTAAAAGAAAATTGTAAAAGGTCAAAGGGTAATCAATCAATGAAGAGTTTAGTGATTGGATTCACTAACGTTCACTTAGTAAGAAAACGTGGATGTTTTTTGAAAGTATTCAAATCAAAAAATCTATTTTGGGCGGGACGAAGTTCGTCGGGTCAGCTAGTAAAAAGATAAAAGGCAGAAGACACCTAACCAATTATTTTTGTGATACATCCAGGACTGCGTTTTAGGGACTGTTTTGAAAAATATAACGCGAAAGAAAGTTATAACATATTATATATCCGAAAATAGTTGTTTAGTGAATACTGATCTGAGGTTTGCAAAAAAAAAAATGATCCCGTTCATCTTTCATAATCTCACAAGTTATACATATGACGAATTTCATGCCAACTCGACTGGCCGTTGGCAGCTTCATCTCAGATAGCAGTGAAACGTTGTGGGTGTAAAGACATGGGTCATTTAAGCAACTTTGCATACTTGAAATATTCGAAAAATAATTGGACTACTTTTTGAAAAAGCCAATTTTTTTTCTCAATTTTTGACAAAAATTTATAACATAAAAACTATGATACCTAAAAAATTCTTGTCAAAGGATGAAATATAGGAAATTGTTTAAATTTTGAGCAAAAAAATACCAAAATTTTTTTGGAAAAAAATTTTGCTGGATAAAAAGTTATTTTAAAAATTAAAATCCATTTTTCTCAAAAATGTATTTTTTTTTAAATTCCCAAAAATATATTTTTGAATAGCATTTGAAGTCATTTTTGCATGAAGACTTTTGAAAAAATTATGTTTTTCTCGTAACATTTTTGTGTGCAAATTCTCACGTTTGACATGTTCTTGACATGTTTCTAAATAGGGAAAAGTTAGCAGCGCATGTAAATTGCGATAATTTATACATAAAAATGTTACGAATTAAACTTTAATAGTATTTTTTCAAATAAAAAAAAAAATTAAAAAGTTGTTAGAAAAGCTTTTTCCATTTAAATGTGCCCATCTTCCGATGTATGGGTATGACTTGTTGTAAATTCAAAGGGCTATTTATATATATATATTTTTTTTTTTTCAAATTTATACAAACACATGTTTTCGAGAAAAAATAATTTTAATTTTCAAAAAATATTTTATTTTTAATTAAATTTTTTTCCAAAACTTTATTTGATATTTTTTAGTAAAAACCTAAGTTGTTTCCTACATCATGCTCTGATCAACTTTTTGTAGATCCTATAGTTTTTAAATTAAGATTTTTCGAAAAAAAGTTGAAAAAACTCAAAATTAGAAAAAAAAACCACAAAAAAATCTATCAGACCTACAAAACTTTAGCCAAAGAATGGATTGTAGGAAATTATTTTGGTTTTTCATTAAAAATATCAAAGATTTTTTTGGAAAAAAATTTAATTGAAAAAAAATATTTTGAAAATTGAAATTCATTTTTCCCTAAAACATGCTTTTCAAATTCTGAAAAAAATAGATATGAATAGTTCTTGAAATTTCCAACAAATTTTCCATACATCGAACGATGGGCACATTTACATGGGAAAAGTTTTTCGAACAACAACTTTTTCATGTTTTTCTTTGAAAAAATGCTATTAATGTTCAATTCGTTACATTTTTATTTATAAATTATCGCATTTTAAATGCTCTGCTAACTTTTCTTTATTTAGAAACATGTCAAGAACACGTCAAACGTGATAATTTACAAACAAAAATGTTGCGAGCAAAACATTATTTTTTTCAGGAGTCTTCATACAAAAAATGACATATATTCCAAAATCTATAAAAGATAGAAAGTTGATGTCTTCGACCAAAGTTTATATTTTAACAAGATCTAAAACTTTGTCGAATACACTATATCGCCATCTTGACTTTAAACAAAATTAGGATAAGTTGTATTTTTTTCAAAGAAAACATGAAAAAGTTGTTGTTCGAAAAACTTTTTCCCTGTAAAAGTGCCCATCATCCGATGTATTGACGACTTGTTGTTGTAATGGCTATTCATATATATATTTTTGGGAATTTAAAAAAAAGTTAAAAAAAATGAATTTTAATTTTTTAAATAACTTTTTTGTCAGCGAAATTTTTTTCCAAAAATTTTTTGGTATTTTTTTGTGAAAATTAAACAATTTCCTACATTTTATCTTCTGACAAGAATTTTGTAGGTATCATAGTTTTTATGTTATAATTTTTTGTAAAAAATTAAGAAAAAAAAAACATTGGCTTTTTCCAAAAAGTAGTCTAATTATTTTTGGAATATTTTAAGTATGCAAAGTTGCTTAAATGACCCATGTCTTTACACCCACAACGTTTAACTACTATCTGAGATGGTGCTGCCATCTCCTAAGATGAGTTGGCATGAAATTCGTCACATACTGCATATAATCTCACAAAGTTACACATCACTGCTTTTTCAAGTAAAAATAATTCCGACCAGCACGATACCCATGTCAAAATTTAATACGACCGCAAAGGGTTATAATTCCCCGAATATACAATATATTCTTCAACCTGAGAAGTTCTCAGAGAAAATTCTTGGCATGCTACTGAAGAGATCCGTCATTCGTATGCGAAGTTAGTCCTGTTAGACATTGTCCTCCGTCGATATACTCAAAAATTGCCTTAATGACAGCATTATGGATGTGTCTCCGGATTTTTTCCTATTCAACCTTTACCAAATACATCAATCTAACTCATTGTGTTCTTTGCAGACTTTGTAGCGGAATCCCCTTATCATGATGTCAGCGGTCTTCCGGATCCGTACATGGAGCAAGAAGAAGTCAAGTCCCCCGGTCCCAATCAGCACCTTTCGATGAGCTACGATGACGCATTGGCTCTGGAAAGCGGATATTCGACCCCAAACTCCCGGAATCGGCGTGTGATACACGAAATTGTGGTGTAGAACCGAACCGAGGATGACCAAGACCCACACAGACACACACAAACCACACACTTTGAGGAAATCACATGCCACGGGACAACCCTTATTAACATAACACGAAATTTATATACACAAAATAGTTCAAATTTATTCGATGGAGAGCGTATGCGAAACAAACGTGCTTCAAACGTTATTATTTCGAATGGTAATAATTTCGTTGAACGCTTGAGAGAGTTTATTTAGAAAACAACGATCATCTGGACGAATGGCTTCAACTCAAGGGCTTTATTTGATCTCAAATAACTCTTTCTGGTAAGAGACTGCTTCCCATTATAATACTTTTTTTGTACTCACTAACGCCTTATCCATGTCTCTTTTTCAGAGTCAATCGCTGGATGGTGCGGCCAAACTGTGATTGTAAATATAATCGTAAGCCTTTTGTAAGTTGAGCTCCAGTTATTTTTAAAAGAAAGCTGTTTTTTTTACAACGAAGCAATCAAAATAATTTGACCAGATGCTCAGAGGATTAAATGTCATTGGGGAGTCACAAAGCAACTCTCCCCGGAAAATCTCAATCACCCGTAAACCAACAACGAAAACCGAAATAATTCTCACACTCGAAGCGGTGGTGGTTCTTTTTCTGCGTTTTGTACGCCGAATGTGCCATTATTTCTCGTAATCTCAATCATCTAACTATTATTAACTTTGGGGGAAAACACTCATGAGCCTAAAAATCGGAAGCAATAGGAGAAAAAGCAAGGAACTATGCCACGGCTGATCGAAAGTGTTGAATTTTCGCCAACCGGTCACCGAAAAGGATGAGATTACTATCAATCTACTGAACGGCAAGGCAAGGTTAGATTTAGCTGCTTAGACACGGTAATTGTCGAAGTCGATTAGTTTTTATAGATAAAAGTTACACATAAACATATGTTTAAGGCGAAATGGTGCCATTCACAATTCATTTCGGCTGCCTCCGGTCAACCTTCGGAAGCCGCAAGAAATGAATTCTGATGAATCTTCCACCTGAATCTACAAATGAAAAGGCGTGACACATGACAATAAAAAAATGCCTTAATCTTTCCCCTCCATAGCGGTTTCATAATTATACGACGTTGTTGATTTTAACTTTTCTTTACTTTACAAACAACTATATACACCCTCGTACTGGGTGAATAGAACACATGACGGATTTCGCGCCAACTCGACCAGATGTTGGCATGACCCTCTCAGAACTTAATGAAACTTTCTGGGCGTGAAGAGCTTACCTAATTAAGCAATTTGTCATACTTAGTTTTCCGAAAATTTATCTAGACTAACATATGGAAAGGGCCAAATAATTTTGACTATTTTTTTAATAAAATTTTTTACTCGAAAATGGTAAGTCCTACGAAAATGTGATCTATGGAAGAGTTTTAGGAAAATAAACTTAATTTCTTTAAAATATTGAAAAAGTTTTTGTTAGGAAAACTTTTTTGTCTTAAATATGCACACGTTGCAATGTATGGAAGAGTTGTAGGGCACATATTTATCTACCATTTCATCAAAATCTGAGCTGACCATTTTGAGAAAATCGACAGTTTTTAAAATCGTTTTTTTAGTGTAGGATTTAAAAAAAAATTTTTTTCAATATTTTTTTTCTGAAAATTCAATTATTTTCCTAAGACTCTTCCATGGATCACTTTTTTGTAGGATTTACCATTTTCGAGTAAAAAAAAATAATAAAAAAATGGTCAAAACTATTTGATCCCTTCCATATGTAAATCTAGATAAATTTTCGGAAAGCTAAATATGCAAAATTGCTAAATTAGGTAAGGTCTTCACGCCCAGATAGTTTCATTAAGTTCTGAGAGGGTCTTGCCAATCCCATAGACGAGTTGGCGCGAAATCCGTCACATTTGAAAATTCCGACAAAGGAGCCTTTTCCAGTTTCGAAAAGGCGCGATCCACATTCGTCGTTTCGACAGCGCGAAACTGTTTCCCAGTGAATCGAACAATTTCACGCCACTTACTGTTTTGTAAAATTGTTGAAAAGTTGTAAAATATAATTTAACTACTTTTTATTACCCATTACTATTTTGTCGGCAACTTTTACTTCCCTCCGTAGTTTAAGTGAAAAAAAATGCGCTCATTAAAAACAAAACATAAGTAGGGTACGCACGGATACGTATAGCACTAGGCGAGAAATAAGTAATTAAAAACTTGTACATATACTGGACGGAAAGAGAGACCGAGAAACCGAGAGAGAGAGAACACAAGCAAAACGCAGCTAAGTTTTTTTAGTGTTTCTATGAAATGATGATGAAAAAAAGTGTTGCAGTTGCAAACGGAGTTCCACCTCCACTCGCGCCACGCTGGGAAGCGCACAAAAAACAGTGGCCAATCGTTTCTGTCGCGATAGAGGAAAGAAAATCACGCTGGAAAATCTTGGCGCTGATACGGCGACACAAGGCGATGGAGACGGATTCGGCCAGATGCAAAAGTTTGCGCGGAGGCGACGGCGGCAAAGACTCCTACAGAGTCACGGTTGTATATCAATAAAGTGGAAGTGTAGATCTGATAAAAAAAAACTGTTGATGATGACGGTGGCGGCGGTAAGTTGCTTCAGCTGGACTCAAAAGTTACAACGAGGAAGCAATTTCTTAACAAGAGTTAGTTAACGAAGGAAAGTTTTCAAACAAAACAACATAACGATGAAGAACAAGTATTTCAGTATCAATTAGTGGAAGCTCGGTCCCAAACGAACTGCTGCTGCTGTTGCAGACAGTTGTGAGCGGGAAAGAATATGTTTAGCGAAAAATATGATTTAACCAGGCGGGAGAAGAAACTGCTCCCTCGCAACTGGACGAACAAAAGTTGTAAATATTGACTGAAATTATCTTTTACTGCAAGGCGCGGATCTACTTATTATTAGTACGATTTGTATGTAATTAGCCGTTAAGAGAACTTTTTTTGAGCGAAATATAATTTTTATTTTTAATATAGGTGCAATGTTTGACCCCATCTTAATAAATCCGAAATCCAACATCACTTACTTTCAAGGAGAAATCATTTATATCAACGATCGATAGTTTTTTTCGCTTTAGTAGAGACACTCCTTCTGGGCTGGTTCTTCTCGACACTAAATTTACAATTCCAAGATGTACCGAATTAAATCAGCGTAATTGTGTCAGAATGTCTAAAACGTCTCATTCCTTCCGTCCGTCGTTTTGTAAAATGATATCGAGACCATCATACGGAGAAAGCAAAAATCGGACAGCGCAATATCTTGATAATATGACGAATAGGGTAGAACTTCTTTTTCAAGTGTTCCATAGTAGGTTTTAACGGGTTTGACAACATGAAGCCGAGCGTTGTCATACTGGAGAACCACTTGTTCGTGTCTCTGTTCGTATTGTATCAATTTTCTGTGCAGTGCTGTGCTCAACCGCATCGATAAAAAGCTTTACCATTCCCCAGTAAAGGTTTCGTTTGGCTTCAACAGCTGATAATCAATAAACCGACCCGGTTCCAAGAAGGCAAAACATTCATGTCCGGGTAGTACCCATGACTTTTGTTTTTTTTTTGGGGTTATATACAATTCCAATTCCAGAGAGAACAACTGGAACAATTTCCTGGGATCTCCCGTAGTCCCCACAGATAATTGAGTTTCACGGCCAATGATCGTTGTAGCATTTGTTATAATATGAAAAAATACTCAGGTATTGCGAAGAAATAATCAGTTATTCATTAAACACTTTGAGGTCACGTTTTCCCTTTGATTCCGATCTAATCTGTCGAACCTATCTTCGATCAGGGCAGTGCTCAGGTTTGTATATTTCATCTCTTAAATTATGCTCCATACGCGTTGAAAGTGAGAGATGTCGAACAGCGATTTCGTATGTCCGAAATATTGCTTGAACGGCATCAAACGGAAATCTTTTTGGCATCGATTCATTACTGGGGACGAAAAATGTATTCACTAGGACAATCCAAATCGCAAAAGATCGTATGTAAAGCCTAGTCAACTAGGAACATCAGCGCCGAATCTGAATATCCACGGTGTAATGCTCTGTATGTACAATAGGGTGCCAATGAATGTATGAGAAAAAATCGACCCTAAAATTTCAAAAAGTTGCCCTATACAAAAAGTTCACCACCTCGAAAAAACACCTTATGTCGAATTTCAGCTCAATCGAACTTAAGGGAGAGTGGCGCAAATGTCTTAAAATTTGGCATCAACATTTTTTTTAAAACCCCGATTTCCGCTTATTTTTCGTTTTTCAAAAAAAAAACTCAAATTTTTACGTTTGTGACACCAGTAAATGAAGTCCGAATGAGCTAATATTTTGCATAGGGTATATTATTGTGCAAATCAACATTTCGTAGCAAATTCCAAATTTGAAATTGAGATAACTATTTTTATTATCACTCTAAACCATACTGTTCGTTTCGTATGCCTAACAAAACTAGGTCTCAGAGTGTCGATTTTTGACAAAACAAAATTTCGAGATGACACTAGATCTCGACGTTTCATGCAATTTTAAAACATTTGGCATCAAAAAATTTTTTTCGAAAACCCCGATTTCCTTTACTTACTTACCTTGGGTGATTTTTCGATTTACAAAAAAACATAAACTTTGACCGCTTTGCGCCACTCTCCCTTAAGTTCGTTTAAGCTGATATTTTGCATAGGGTGTTTTTTCGAGGTGGTGAACATTTTTTATGGGGTAACTTTTTGAAACTCGAGATGACCATTTTCATTGGCACCCTAATATACAACCATTCCATGTCAGACCGATATAGTGGTTCTTAGATTTTAGTGAAAATTGCCAGCTTTGTTCCTTATCGTAAAATATAAGATCCGTATTTGTTATTTTTTCATTAGGGTGCCCATTTTCATTTTAGGATGGCCCGAAAAATCTACTTTTTCCTCTTCTTTTTTTTTTCCAAAAATGACTTCAAAAATTCATAACTTTTGAACTACTGAACCGATTTAAATGATCGATATATTAAATTGAAAACAATGAGCTTCTTCAAAAGATTATTAAATTTGGAAAAAATCGTATTCTGTTTTCGTTACTACTGATTGTATTTGTTTTTTATAGTTTACATGGTTCCGGAACCAACGGCGCTATAGAATAATCTTGACGTTGGACCACGTCTACCCGGAATATAATGGGGGGTAAAATAAAAATCTAAACACAGAACATGCAGGAAAAAAGAAAGATTTCGAATGCTTTATAACTCGAACATTTCTTAATAGATCGGAGAGATGTTTTCATCAACTGATAGGAAATATTTGTACGCATCTATCACAATTAATAAAATGTAGTTTTTCCTGAGATAAGCAATTGAATAATTGTAAAATGTCAAGCGCTATCTAAACGCTTTAACTGCCATGTTTTGATTGGCCGATTTACGGTTTCCCCAACACAGACTTCAAAACTGAGGAGCCTGGGGAAATTGGCATTGCAAATAAATGCAATTGGGAGAACGTTTGTTCCAGTGTTGTTATATAGTTTTTTGTTTTTACTTAAGTATCTCTTCGGTCAACCCGTATCCCATCGCTCGTATTTGATTACTGGAGAATGGGATGAAGGGAGAGAAGTAATAAAGAGGAGCAAGAAGTGTACATTTGTTTTGTTATACCATTTTTGACGTAGAACTACGTCTTTCATTAAGGGTGCCAAATCAGAAAACAGGTCACGTTTTTATGAAATAAAGTTAACGTTAAAAACTATTTTTGCCGCGAACGGATTTTAGCAATTTACATACTAAACGAATCGGAAATTTCCTAAGATTTGTTTAATATGCTATACATTAGAATCCCCTGGTTTGTAAATCGTTAAAATTCATGAAAACTTTAGGCGTTTCCATTTTTCCATACATTTGTTCTGTCCATTTGTGTGCATTCCCGAACAGAGCTGTCAATAACGAGCAACTTATCGACGACCAACGAAGAATTCGTAGGATTTGAAGTCGTTGTGAACAAAGGAAAAGTAGAAGAATGAAGGGGAATATTTGCCTTAAGTATAAACAGTGGATCTCGTTGAGGCAAACTTTCATTCGGCATTGGACTGTTGAGCAATCCAGTTCACTTTGCTTTCGCTGCGCTTCGATCTAAGGTTGGACCCCACCAGTGGTAATCCAACTTGGATATCGTCGTTTGCTTTTTCTGTTCGTTTTTCGCGTTATTCGTATCGTGTGTTTTTCTTTCCGCGTCATAAATTGGATGCTTCGCGTAGTTTGTGATGAGCAAGAAGAAGAGGAAGGCAGGCTCGAGCCCTGCAAAAACGAACGCAATGCCAGGGGCAATGAAATTTCGAGCAAGCGTCATCTAATGATGCACGCGATGTTGGTGTAGTGAAAAGCGCTCGCACTGAACCGAACCTTCGCGAGGGTGACACCGCATCGAACAACAGCACAATAGGCGATTTCGGCGCGTCGGTCGAAAATGTAAACGGCTTCTTTGGTGCCTTTGAGAATGCATCAATGCATTAAACTGACGTTATGGCGAAGCAGGCGTTAAGGTTATGCTTCAAAAAAATATTTGGGGAATACCAAGCATCTTGAATGTCTCACTGGAATGTTATAAGTTATTTAGGCTCGCGTGCCAGTCGCAAAACTGCCTTCAACTAGGATTGCATTTGCGCTAATATTGATCATAATGAAGCATTGCTACTGTTTTCGAGGTTGTTGATATTAACAAAAAGAGTTTATTTCGCTTGTTTAGTCACCAAGAAAGTAAATGTCGTTCTGGAGTTTTGTATGTGATTAGGTTTCGCTTACCAGTAGCAAAAATTCCTCCACTAAGGGTGACAGCTGCGCTTCTCTCGAGCATGAGAAAGTAATGCAACTTTTTTTGAGACCAGTAATATTAACAAAAGCGTTTCTTTTGAGAATAGCGCAAAATGATGAGAGGTATTTGTATTCCTAGTAGCTTCAAGCCACCAATGCATGGTTCTGTATGCATGCTATGACGAACGCTTGTTTGGCGCTTGGTTTACGTTGTACCGTTACGTTGAGGCAATACTAAATAACATGTAGCATGATATTTGATACTTGCAAGTGTTGTCATTGTTGTTGTTTCCATTCGGTGCCAAACATATATTGATGTAGTTATGAGATGTGGAATAATGGTGCTGGTGTAACATGTATATAATCGACTGTAGTCGAGTCTATGTCAATTGCGAAAAAGGCCACCGGAATAGCGTTCGAGGTAAATTTTCAATGCATTGACATGAAATAAATTGCGACATACTATCAGCTAGTGTATTGTTTTGCGAGGGCAAGAATAAATCATCAATCAATTATCGTATTCAGAGACGAACCAGCCTACGGCTGAAAGTCTCTTAAAGACAAAAAAATCAATTATCGTCAACTGATTCTACAATGAAAAACCATTTTAAAAATTATTCTACTAAGCAGTTGTTTCGAAAATTTCACAGCATTATAGAATAATATCCAAAGGTATAAACAAGCGACTTATATAAAATAACAGCGTAGTTCTACGTCAACAATGCGGTCGTATCTTGGACACAACCTCCTATAATTTTTTTTTGTAATGATGCAGATTTTTAGCATTTTTTTGACCAAGAATCTGTATATACAGATTACAGATTGTTGAATATCCATGCAAATTTTATACAGATTTTGTAATAAGAGAACCTTACATTTAATTTTTTCATCATTCCCGGAGTTGTGGGGCATTGCGTTGGCTCGAAATCTTCGAAGGTGAAAAATGAGACCGACTCTACTCTCAGTAGCTTCGCTTCGACTAGAATTGCTTCGGCAGTCGCCGTCAACGAAAAAAATGAGAAAGAAGCGAAGCTAGCGTTGACTAGCGAGAATGACTGATGAACTAGTCCAGTCTGTGGTTATTATAACCGACGCGACTAATGCATACAAATTTTCCTCATATTCATCTGACTTCAATCCAAATTTCTACGCCCCTACACCCCAGCATTTCATTTTCGATAGAAAACATGCCATTTCGTGCCTTGAAGCGTCAAATAGGCAAATAATGTATGTCCCCCAACGCTTTAAAATGTTTGTACGTATGTAAGCAGACATCTCTTTTTTTCTTTCTTTTTTCATCTGTTTTGGGATTGAATCCCAAACAAGTCCAAACGACGACGATGGGGATCGAACCAAGACCGGCTAGGACGCAAGGCTTTTTTACACGACCACGCATCCACATGGCTACTAATGCTCTTCAGCAAATGTGTGATAATATTGCATCTGCTAATAAAATGAAGTTGGAAAGTGTTTTCTAAGAGTAATAAAATAAGTAAAAAAAAACTTTTTAAGTTAAACGGTTTAGTTGTGATTAAACATAACAATGTACTAAAAGCTAGAAAATAATTAGGCAAGTAGCAGTTAGCAGTTATCACACCTCTCCTTCATTAGTCTAGGGCATTGATAAGACTAAAATAAAATCGTGGGACAAATGATGAAGTCGCTAATTGAGTCAAATTTCTATTAATGTGGGTCAGCGCTACAGACAAACATGTTACAAACATACAAACATACAAACAGATTACAGGGCAAGCTAAATAAAACCGTTTTTAAAAGGAGCGCAATATCTATCTCGGTCTAGGCCGTGCAAGTTTATTTGTCTTTTGTTTCGCTCGCTCGTATTAATCTTAAATGCTGTACCATGTATATTATACAAATGCTTACCAGTATTTGAGAGTCATGATATACATTTTCTGTTATATGTCATATGTGTTATATGTGTCATTTAATTTAACACATAACAAAACAGAATATCATCAATATCAATCAATATCATCATCATAAAATGAAGTTGGAAAGTGTTTTCTAAGAGGATAGAGAAGAACATGAACGAGAATATATGCTCCTCTGTCTGGGTCGTGTTTTTGGCAAACTATACGAAAAACTTTCATATGCTTTCATTTAAATGTGTCTCCTGTTTCGCTCGCTCATAATAGCTCTAGCATATATATTATACAAATGATATACATGGATTGGGGAGTAGAACATTTTCTGTTATTGTTCAGCTCATTGAATGTAATAAATCGGGATGCCATAAAATGTACTAAAAATTAACTTTGGGTGTACGGCCATAACAATGAACTTTAAACGCGTTTTTCTCGAAACTGGTTTTTTTCAAAGCAGTTTTTTTTCTAACTGGCGCACACGATATCTCTAGTTCTATTGAACCGATTTATGTCAAATTTATATGCATCTGCCTGCAGATTGTACCCATATCCTATCGCATGAACCTCTAAAAAAATAATATTTTTCTATATTTTACCATTTTTTAAAAATCGGAAAATGTAAGAAAAAACGCATTTTGTTTTTTAAACGTCCACCATTTTGTCAAAAAAAGATGTTTTTTACTTGCCCGAAATTCATGCGATAGCGGCATTTTTACTGATTCAGAATCTGTTCGTTTTTTTTGTTTCATATAACCAGAAGGACTGGAGTCGTGTACGCCATGACACAACTTTTTTTGAACCCTCTCACTTCATCAGCTCTTAACTAGCTATGATTGTTTTTTCGCCGTTCAATTTTTGTTTTATTGTTAAAAGATAGATGAACAAATAATGATATAATAGATAGTAAATATATTCTTTGTTTTATTTTTACGGAGCTCGAAAAAACGTCCGAAATTCGTGTCTCTACTAGAATACCCCCTTAATGCTCAAAATCTCGGTCTCCGGCGTAACGCTTTCGTTTTCGAAACTTTGATTTTACACCCCGGTATAGAAATGAAAGACGTAGTCCTACGTCAAATAAACATTTAGTTTTGAAAACAATTTGATCAACTCCTCCTTCTTTCATTAACAGATTCAAACTAACTACGTTTGCGATTGCAACCAGATATCATGGACGAATAAGCAGAGCGGTTTTTAAAACGTAATCCGAATTAGTCATTCCGAATGCCGGAGGCTATTTTAGACATGAAAAAATGAAAAAAATTACAAGCCCTTCTAGGTGATTTTAGTCTATTATTAGATCATTTTAAAGCATATTTGAAAACATCCAAAACAAAATATCGAGTACATAAACTTGAATTTTTAGTTAGTGCCCAATCTTTCCCACCCCTGGTGTCTACCTTTCCCGCCAAGTGTCCGTCTTTCCCGACTCAATCTTATTTTTTCAAAGATGCCGGACACATTCATTTTTTAGAATTTCTGCCTCAAAGACAAATTTTATTATGGAAAGAGACCGAGACTATCAATTTGTGGTGAAACAGCTATATATTTTTTGTGAAATTCCAGAAAAAATGTCACAGGAGGGTTGTGTCCAAGACACGACCGTATAGTTGACGTAGGATTCCGTTAAGCTATCTGTTGATTTTGGATTTGTTTGAAGAGTTATATCGTTAAACTCTTTGATAATGATTTGGTGGCCCTGAAAAGTTTTGTTTGGTTGTTGGGTATTGTTTGTTCACTATACCAGTGTTTACATGAAGGATGGTAAACAGTCGTTGGAAGGTGTGTATCATATAAAAGATACCGAAGTGGAACGAGCTATGATGAAAAACACCCTCTGTGATCTTAGACGGGATGCCTCCTGTGTTATGTATGGATGAAATAAAGAAAAAAAAACTCACCAATGTAATATATGATAATTGCCAATACCGAACATAATTATCAATTTTTCTCATCAGTAAAAACATGTTACTTTAATATAGAGAAAACATTTTTGATACCTTTTCTATTGGTAATTTTCTTTTATAACTTTTACTTTCCGAGTGTTTGGACTAACAACACCTAATACTGTATGTAGAAATCACATCACGCTTTTATTTATGAAAATTAAATTTTCACATATCAAATCATTTTTAACACAACTGTGACAATATACAATTTTACACTTACACTTGTGCTGAATTTTTCACAATACACGATCGGGCTTCGACATGAAATTTCACTAAATTTGGAACTTCATTAAAGTTCCAAATTTAAATTTTATTTGCTAGAATTAATCGTATCACTCACCTTACTTGCAATATAAAAATGCCCCCGACTTGTATATATTTGCAATGCCGATTTCCCCTGGGCATCTCGATTTTGATGTCTCTGCTAGGGAACACTTTTCGGTGGGAACAAAAGCTCCCCCTACTTTCATGTATTTGCAATGCCGATTTACCCCAGGCAGCTTGGTTTTGATGTCTCTGTTAGAGAACCGCCGCATGTGTCGTCAATTTCGACCAATCAGAAGTGGGTATTTCCGTTAGGATAGGGGTTGAGATTTTTGAATTGTTCGACAGTTAGTTTCATGTCGTATATTATTTTCTTCAATATAAAAAATTGTTATGGAGTGCAGAAATCGGTTGACGCCAAAATTTCATCAATCCATCATGAAATGACTGAGCAATAAGCGTTTGAAATTAGACAATTTTCACGATGTGCTCGATTTTCGATTTTCAATTTGTACTCCAATATGTTCCCGAAAGACGTAATTAGCCGTCTTTACCACGCTTCCCCTATATGGATTGAGGCACTGGATTGTATTATTTTTTCTCAAAGTTTTGTCACTTTTTTTGTTTGAGCAGTGGTCTTAATGTTACGTCCGACACTATACCATTTGTGTGTATTGAATCAATTATTGATTGAACTAGTGAATGAATCAAACAATTTACGAATTCAATTGGCATGATGCCTTGGTCATTTCATTCATTCATTGTGGACTAGCAAAATATGTGAACGGAAGGATTGTCAAACGATCAATGTATTTTACATTTCCCTCGAAAGTTTTTGCAAGTTATTGTGTACGTACTTCTCTAATCAAAAATTTGCTTGACTTGCTAAACTTCAGGCACTGAGTTTTAATTTTGACATGTACGTTGAACGCATATTGTTAAGCCAATCAACGTTATTGCGGCAAATGATTACCAACATTTTGTCTAATCATCAAACGGAAGTTTGTGTTGGAGGAACATTCCGATTTGCAAAAACGCAAGCGAGTACAAAAGTCCCCGCATCTATTTGGCAATGCCGATTACCCCAGGCTCCATGGTTTTGAAGCATGTTTTAGGGAAACACATTCCAGCTTCCAACTTCACAAAACTGATGTTCCTTACATCCTTACATAAGGAAGAACATAAAAATAAACTATTGAAACAGTTGAAAATATAGTTGCCACTGCCTATTAACCCCAAAAACGCTTCGTGGCGCTGCCTTGTAAGCTCACTTAATTGCGCATAAACTATGCAAAAATTAAAACAATATTTCTTGTGTAGGGATTTTTTTGACGTAGAACTACGTCTTTCAGGAAGGGTGCCATATCAGTAAAAGATCACGTTTTTATGAAATAAAGTTAACGTGATAACTATTTTCACTGTGAACAAATTCTCATGCAATTCTCATGATTGCATACCAATCGAATTGGAAATTCTCTAAGATTTGATTGATATGCTATACATTACAATTCGATAATCTCTAAACGGTTTAAATTCATGAAAACTGGAAGAGCTGCTTATAACTTGAACATTTCTTAACAGATCGGAAAGATGTTTGGAAAAATTTATAGGAACTATTTCTACGCGTCTATCACAATAAATAAAATTTTTCATGATTTTTCATGAGATGAAAAATTGAATAACTGTAAAATGTCAAGCGTTATCTAAACGCCCATGTTTTGATTGGCCCGGTTTACGGTTTCCCCAACACAGATTTCTAAATCAATGTACCTGTGGAAATCCGCTCTGCAAATATACATGCAAGTCGGGGGTATTTTTGTTCCTACCGAGTTCTGTTTCTCTAATACGGACTTCAAAATTAATGTGCCTGGGGTAATCCGCTTTGCGGGGGTATTTTTTGGTGTTCAGTACTTTTGTACTCGCTTGTCGTTATGCAGACCGGAATATGTTTCCCTAAAATGTACTTTTCAGCTGAGAAGTCTGGGGAAATCCTCGTTTCAGATACTAGACGTGAATGAACTTTCGCAGTTCGAGAACTACGTAAACATGAGATGTGCAATATTTTCAGAGGGAAATGTTAAATACAATGATCGATGACAATTCTCCCGTTCACATATTTTGGTAGTCCTAGGCATCATATCAAACGTAAATGGACGTTCATCAAATTTATTTGTAACAAAGAACATAATCTAAATGGTGTGTCACATCAAATTGCATCACGGAAAAAACGCTGTAGAAATTCGCCCAGTAGACCGATCCTTTTGAAAATTTTAGACAGTAAAATAAAAACTATTAAACAACTTTTGGCATTTTCCATTTTTCATACTTCGAGCCCAAGCCCATATGCTCGTATCTTCCTCTTTACCCCGTCCATAAGGTTCTGTACAACGTCAGGTTGTAGTTTTTTTTGAACAGAAATCCATTTTCTCTTGAAGTCCGCCTCCGATTTGACAACTTTCGGGTTCTTCCGGAGGGCCTGCTTCATAATCGCCCAATATTTCTCTATTGGGCGAAGCTCCGGCGCGTTGGGCGGGTTCATTTCCTTTGGCACGAAGGTGACCCCGTTGGCTTCTTACCACTTCAACACGTCCTTTGAATAGTGGCACGAAGCGAGATCCGGCCAGAAGATGGTCGGGCCATCATGCTGCTTCAATAGTGGTAGTAAGCGCTTCTGTAGGCACTCCTTAAGGTAAACCTGCCCGTTTACCGTGCCGGTCATCACGAAGGGGGCGCTCCGCTTTCCGCAAGAGCAGATCGCTTGCCACACCATGTAATTTTTGGCAAACTTGGATAGTTTCTGCTTGCGAATCTCCTCCGGAACGCTGAATTTGTCCTCTGCGGAGAAGAACAACAGGCCTGGCAGCTGACGAAAGTCCGCTTTGACGTAGGTTTTGTCGCCCATTACCAGGCAATGCGGCTTCGTCAGCATTTCGGTGTACAGCTTCCGGGCTCGCGTCTTCCCCACCATGTTTTGCCTTTCGTCGCGGTTAGGAGCCTTCTGAACCTTGTATGTACGCAGGCCCTCCCGCTGCTTGGTCCGCTGGACGAATGAACTTGACAAATTCAGCTTATTGGCGACATCCCGGACCGAACTTCTCGGATCACGTCTAAACTGCCTAACTACGCGCTTGTGATCTTTTTCACTGACGGAGCATCCATTTTTGCCGTTCTTCACCTTCCGGTCGATGGTTAGGTTCTCGAAGTATCGTTTTAGTACTCTGCTGACCGTGGATTGGACGATTCCCAGCATCTTACCGATGTCCCGATGTGACAACTCCGGATTCTCGAAATGAGTGCACAGGATTAATTCACGACGCTCTTTTTCGTTCGACGACATTTTTCCAAATTTACGAAAAATTGACAGTGAAGCATGGCCAACGTGATCTATACACTCTTATCTGATTATAAGCGAAAGCTGAAGATATAATTCCTAAAAATTAAATTTCTACAGCGTTTTTTCCGTGATGCAATTTGATGTGACATACCCTTTATTACAAAAACTTCGATGCATTCTAAAAAAATATTCGAAGTGGTAAACAAGTGGATTGCATAATATAATTGCATAATTCTACGTCGAAAATATGCGGTCGTGTCCTAGATACAACCCCTTTTTTTATATAGATTTACCAAGGAAAGTGGAAAATTTGAATCTTTCATCAAATACACCATTTATTTTATTGGAAAAAAAAACTACATGTACACAGTCGATCGTGAATAATACGCTTACAGTGAAAATCTCATCAAGTTGTTGAATTTTCAACGAATTAATGATCGAAACGAAACGAAACCACAAAACATTATTTTCTGCCGGTGCTCCCAAAATTAATATTGTACATTTTTTGCAGCCTAAAGAAATTGGAGTATTGCCAGATACCTTTAGAAGTTTTTGGCTAGGTAAAATACTGAAATAAAATTCGAAATGCAGCGAAAAAAATATTTTTCCTGTGTGGTAATATAGTTGGTTGGTTGGTTCTTTGTTTTTAAGAGGCTTTAAACTTTACAGTTCATTCGCCTCTACTAATATAGTTGCCACGGCCTTATAAAGGGTTGAACTCGTGTGCAGCGCAGCGTATCCCTTTTACTCCGCGCAGCGAATGATGTTAGATGGTTCAAGTCACGGTGTTCCCGAAGGCGATTGGCGTGACTATAGTTTGTCACTAGGTGACATTTGAAGTCGTGTCCTCATATGTTATCGACTCGGGTATCAAAAAGGAGTTCAAAAGTAAGGTGGTTTCCACAACAAGTAAGAATCAGTCTGACCAGTGTCGTACCCATGTTTAAATTTAATACGACTGCAGAGGGTTAAAAAGGATATCTAATAGGACTTGATACTTCTTTCCATATTTTATGAAGTTCATCTCTTACCATGCACTGTGAACGTGTTCCAATTCACTGAAACATTTCAATATTGTTCACCAGAGTATATAGAATCAAGCCAGATTTAACTATTGCATACCGAAAGGCGTGTGTTTCGTATAAATTAGAATTTTCCATCTGATAGATATGCATCTTTGGTTTCGATGGAATCTTAGTTCGTAAAATGCTCGTTATGATTTAACGAGCATTTAAATGGCTGAAGTTGATATTGTGAATCGCTTTCCTGTTGAATTCTAATTTGTCCGGACTCCGGAATAATGCTCAAACATTAATGAATTAGCACTGTTAGTATGTGTCCGTGTAGTATGTTTAACATACCGACAGGAGTAAACAATTCCTATTCGATTAGGTAAAGTTCATTTGAAGCGAAATATAGGAAAGAATGAAAAATAACGGCTGCCGTTAGACTGAATTTTTGCATCCATTGGGATGAAAATTCCCATTTTCCCTTTATGAGGCAAAATTTCTAGCTTTGCTCCGAATGCTGAATGGCTAAAATCCAGATCGAAACAGCGAGATTAGTGTGTCCGATTCGAACGACTGACAGGCGGAATAGTAAAGCGCTTTACGGCTCGCGTGATTGTTCGATTCCAGGACTATTTTTTTGTCTCTATCGAATTGGGGTGTAATCCTGTTCCGTACGCCAGAACGGTTATGGATGTAAAACCTGGCACTAGTTTTGTTATTGCTAGCTAGCTAGACCTCGGACACGAAAGCACACACCGGTAGGATGTACAGTTGCGTACCTGTTTCGCAATCACTCGTCTGCACCATTGGACTAATTTATGATATTAGGTGTATATCTATGAAATGTCAATTTTCAAAAGGGAATATATTTTGATTTGGGGTATGCGTCATTCGAATGTTCAATCTTTCTCAGTTTATCCAGCAAAATATGAATTGTGCAATGGTTCTAACTTACAGTTTTGAAGCAAACAATTGATCGATGTAAAATATTTTTATACAATGAAATAACAAATTGCAGCGACCAATTCGTGCCAAATTTATCGGCAACTACCCAGTCCCTCTCCTATTTTTAAAAAGATTTTACAAAACTGCGATTTTACAAATTGCGACTGATTTTTTATAAGGTCGTATCCAAAATCATTGACCTTTCTTTTCAAAAAAAACGTAGCACTGGATCCATAAACACGGAAAACAAACGTAGTAAAATCGCCGTTTTCCGCGATAATGTAATTAACGGTAATGGATTCATCATTTGCACTTTTCGGCTGAATCCCTATCGTAGGTATAAATAAAGCAGATTTCTTCGAATTTTTCAAAAAGTGAGTCTTTTGTAACTTTATTACAGGTTGAAACAAACGCTCCCTCCCGGTTTTGAACCCGTCTCCAAGCGAAACATTAGTTTTCACAACTTTTATTCTAATGAAATATTAATCATCATTTACATCCACTTAAAGCGATTGAATGGGAACTAGGGATGGGAAAATTGAACGGCAAAATATTCGGAAGGACTGAAGGAATCAGGTTTGATGACTATAAATCTTCTTTTGTAGTGGGTGTTGTGATGTTGTTTTCTCTGACTTCCGAGAGTCGTCCCACGCGGTTCTCTTGTTTTTTGGGATGTACTGTTGATAATTCGGGAACATCAGAGATGCACACTGAAGTAAAAACTCTAGGAGAGCGTGGTCCCGAAATCGTGATTGATATTAACACCTGTAGACAGAAAGCACAATATATAATGTAGTTGAGGGCCAGAAGAACAAGGTCGTCATGTTCGGTGTGAAAATTTAATGCAGTTATCCTACAGTTTTGTGTCAGAGCAGCACTTGCTTATTCAATTTCATGTTGTGCTCTCTCGCAATAAACGGAAAGCCGCGTTGATAAAAGTGAAAGCTATGTTCTGGATGTTATGAAAACAAGGGGAGCGAATTGTACAAAAAGGAATTGATACACAAACATTCGGAAATCCAGATGGAATATCAGTTCGCTTAGGGAGGGGTGCATGAAGTGATTTCATCCCTCTCGAGCAGCGAGGAAATCCCCTCTGAATTATTGCAACTTAGACAGTTTCGAGGGTATTTATCTGCTCGTTAGATGGCATTTAAATGAAGTTTTATAGGCCATCACATAAAATGACTGTTAATTCGCCAAATTGATTTTTGGTATATTCATTCCGAATAAAAACGCTTTTGTGAAATTGCTCTCCATAATGTAATTGTTCTCGATAGGGTGGGATCACTGGAACCGCTATCGAGGGTTCGATATAATTACACCTGCTACTCCCTCTGGCAGATGCAAACGTTTTCATCGTATTGGGTGCTTATTTAATCAGCATTCGTAAAATTATTTTTGTTTTCAACATACATCGGTTTATCAACAATGATTTTCAAATGACATCGTTATATATGTATTACGGATAGCGTTTTACGTTTTATAAAAAACGAAGCAAATTTCTGTTTTGCAAGTTTCATATCATACATCAGCAAGCCGTGTAATAAAGGTGACGTATAATTTTCATCATTCCCCGTGGAATTCCCCGAAGAAGATATACGAATTTTGAATTTTCAAGTGTTTTTCGGTGTGTGTGAAGCTTCCCGCTGTATTAAACCTTGGTGCAGGAGGATTTCTGAAGATCCACGCCTCTGGAAAATATAAAAAAAGTTTTTTTTTGGCAGACTTATCTCACTTCTTAACTAGGCGAACCTAGCCAGAATTTTCACCTGCCCCCGGGCTTCTGAATGCCAAAGGGGGACTAGGCTCTGCGGAAGGCACGTATCTGCATGCTCGTGCTGTTTCAGTCCTGGCCGAGAAATTGTTCCTTAAGCACCACGGCCAATGGTCGGTACATGCAGATTTTGCGACCGTGGGTCTCCTCCAGATTCTGGTTCAGTGGAATAGCGACATCGATGATGGTGACTTTGCGGTCGCTCTTGTCGTAAACCATTATGTCGTGACGAGGGTCCCGCAATTTGGACGCCATCTTCAAATTTAGGTTGCTTCGACCTGAAAGGCACTTTCCACACCAAAAATCGTACACAGAATGAGTTCTCAACTCGATGCAATGCATCATCCAACCTCGAGAATCGAATTCTCTGGCGCTTAATTATCTCTCTGGGTTCTCGTTTTCCTGAAGTGATGCCAGATTTACGGCAACTCGTAAATATTCGAAATGTGACCGTATATTGTAGAAGCTGGTACTTGAAGACAATCTTCAATATTATTGTGTTTTCCTTTTATTGCACGGGATTTTATTTCTTTATGCGTTTATCTTCGTACCCAATAAAATTCCTTTCTAAACATAAATGGAGCTCTCTGGAACCATTGTCGTTCATCATTTTCAATATTTTTAACATCTATGGGGAAAGTCCGCCAAAAATCTGAACTCCCTGTTCTCACATCAGAGTAAAGAGAATCATTCTCTTCTCTTCGGCTCGGCCTTCGGCGATCATCGTTTTCTTCGAACATCTCTCCTTCCGGTAGATCTTACGTTTAAGAAACTGTGTTTTCCGACACTGTTATTTTGAGTGTACAAGAAATGGGTTAATGGCAAATTGAAGGAATTAATTATTAAAGCTGTCGTATATAGCTGTATTTTATTTTATGTCAGCTTTATTTCCCACACATTATATCTGGGCGGTTGTGGTGGATCGAGAGGTCGGTCAGAACAGTGCGATCTCAGTACAGCTTGAAACGGTCATTTCCCAGGACAGGTGCAGGCAGGTACCGGTAGTTTGGTACGTTGTCTTCCAGTAGAGCACATTGGAGCGCCAGTTGTCGATGAACAATACGGGCCACGTTGTTGTGGCGCTCGGTGTAGGCTGCGTTGGCCAAAACGGGACAGCCTCCCATAATGTGCTCTATGTTTTCACCTGGTTGATGGCACATCCGGCAAATGTCATCAACGTCTTGATGCCAGACGTACCGCCTGCAGTTTCTCGTCGGCATTATCCTGTCCTGGATGGCTATCATGTCGGCTTCTACTACTGAAGAGAGTTCACCACGCGTTAGCCACAGATTAGATGCGGCCTTGTCGACGTGTGGCCGGTCCAGTTGATGGGGGTGGGCACCATGCACTGCCTTCTGCTTCCAAGCTGCAATCTTCTCCTCCACTGTCTGCAGATTGCAGTTGAGTTGGTACTCCGCTTGCGCCAAGTGCAGAGCGTTGTATCATCTGTCAGCAGCGCAGACAGTCCGGTATAGAGCGATTTGGTTGGCGCGTTCTGCGAAGTACTCGCGTAGTCGTACTTGGGCAACACACAGTGCAGAAATGTCGACTATTCCAAGTCCCCCTTCTTTGCGTGGCAGTGAAACTCTCTCCAGTGCCGATTGAGGATGGTGCATTCCGGCCTCTTTAAATGCTTTCCTCATCCTCCTCTCAAGGTCCTCTAGGTCAGTTTTGCTCCATTTGACAACACCAAAACTGAAGGTCAGCAGGGGAACCGCGAATGTGTTGATCGCGCGTACCTTGTTCCCCGCGTTGAGGAAAGTCCTCAGGACACAGTTCACTCGACTCAAGAACTTGTCTCGCAGCTCCGTCTTGATGTCGGAGTGGCGAATCCCGGTGAGCTGTCGGAATACAAGGTATTTATAGGATTCGCCACGAACCATGTCTTGTATAAACTCGCCGTCATAGACCTCGTAACCTCCGGATTCGGTTAGTTGTCCCTTCAGCAGGTGGACACAGCGGCACTTGTCGAGGCCGAACTCCATGCAGATGTCCCTGCTTATATCTTCGACAACCCGGATAGCTACACCTAGACGCTGACGTGAATTAGCGTAGACCTTGAGATCGTCCATGTAGAAGGTATGGGTCACTTCTTCGTTGGCGCCGTCCCTATACCTTAACTTATAGCCATGAGCGTCCTACTGAGGGGGTTCAGTGCCAGACAAAACCAAAGCGGGCTGAAAGAGTCGCCTTGGAATATCCCCCTCTTTATCTGCAGCGTTCTAGACTGCAACACATTATCCCCATCACTAAGGTGCAGAGACGTGCTCCACTGTCTCATCGCATACTGCAGGAACCTAACGACGACGGGATCAATTTTGTAGAGTTCCAATACACGGACGAGAAACGAGTGAGGTATGGAGTCATAAGCCTTCCTGTAATCGATATAGGCCATACTTAGGTTCCGCTGGTTGTAAACCGCCTGGCCGACTATGGCTGCGTCGATGATGGCCTGGTCTTTGCAGCCATGCGTATTTTTTCTGCATCCTTTCTGCTCTTCTGCGATGATATGGTGTTGTTCGCAGCGGGCAGAAACTTTGGCGGTTATGATGCTGCTTAATATCTTGTACAGACTCGATAGGCACGTTATCGGTCTGTACTTTGATGGGTTCAATGTGTTGCTGTCTTTCGGGAGGAGGAAGGTGACGCCACGGGTGGCGAATTCAGGAAGGTTGTGTGGGTCACGTAGCACCTTGTTGAAGCACTCAGCTATCTTTGGATGTGCGACGGTCAGCTTCTTGTGCCAAAAGTTCTGAACACCATCGGGGCCCGGTGCTGCCCAGTTCCTCAGGTACCGCGAGGCTTCGAGGCTTCTCTGAACATCCGATTTTATTCCTGGCGCTTTGCAGAGTCAGAGTAACGTTTCAACCGTTTTGTAAGGACGCTCAATTGCTGTACTAGTGTGTCGAGTTTTTCCGTCAGCTGGTGAGCTCCTAGCTGGCGAAGTTCTGTAGGCCGCACGATCACAGCAACTTGGCGACATAATTTCGCCGATCTGCTGCCTCTTTTGTACGCCATCAGTCTTCCAATTGCGGCGCGCTTGTTTAGGATCCGTTGCTCCAATCTCCTTCGCCATGGAGACTCACGCCTTTCACGGAGATGTTGGAGCAGTCAGCCTCTTGGCCTTATACGATATCCTAAACTTTTGGCGGTCGCCACAGCAGCACAGTAAACTTTCAGTTGCAGCTCCTCCATGTCCTCAGCATCAACCAAGTGCAGCGGAAGAACGTGCTCGTTAATGAGCTTTACTGCACTTGTCAGCCTGCGGGAATGCTGCAACTTCGGAATCCTGGGGCGCGACAAAGGATCTGTGTCGCGAAACTGTGAGATCGCCTCGTCGTAGTGGAAGACCAGATCGCGTAGTAGTTGTTGATCTGGCTGTGGGTCTTCCGGCTCAGGGGGTTGTTGTGCTGTGGCCTCCACTGGTGCTGATTCGCATGCCCCACTCACGAATGAATTGCTCAGCCGTACTGAACTTCGTCTCGACACATCGCTTGCTCTGTTAATTCTGGAGCTTAGTTCTCTCTGCACCTGCTGCTTGATCTCGTCGATTTGCGTTTGGGAGAGCATGTTGTTGCGTACTATCGCTCTACGCCTCGCGTTCATCGCGTTCTGATCAAGCCTCCCGACGAACTCTGGATACGCTTCCTCGAACATTGTTAGTATTCGAGGGCGACCGCTCATGTCCGTCTCCAAAGCAGTGCAGATGTAATAGGCGCGGATCACGAATTCATTCATTTCGTGTGTCCACATGATCCGGCGCCTAGTGGTACCCACAAGTGTGGACGACTGTCGTCTGGCAGTCGTAACACGTCTCGTAGGCGCAGCGTTTCTTGGGTGATGTCGATGGCTGCTGTTTCCGTGTGGCGGTAGCTCTTCGGGTTGAACACGGCTGGTGGCCCGCTCTTGCACCTCGCCCTCCAGCCGCTGGCCGCTCGCTCTTACGCCCGTTCCAGGACCAGCTCCAGTTCGGGAACCCTCCTCGGGTGATCGCATTCTAATTACTCTTCGTGATCGTAGCTCCATTTTATTGGGTGTATCTCCTTTGTCCGGGAGACAGCGGGTTGGCAAGGCCTCCATGACCCGGGAGGCCTTCCCCGGGAGAGATATAGCGCTCTGACTCGCTCGCACCCCCTCACTTAGCCACTTTCGACACCCGTTCTCGGAGCCAAGACCAGGTGTGTGTTTCCAGTTCACGCCCGATCTAAAAATGTCGTCATATGATCTATTTAGCCATTTAGGCCTTAAGTTTCCTGTTCCATTACATTATGGTAAATTACACAGTAGTAGCCATTTAGGCGTAAGGGTATTCTTTCTGTTCTTCCATTGTTCAGCAGACCGGACAGCGGAGACAGTTGATATTGATCATTGTTGGGTTATTTATAGAACAGCAGCTCGAAGTTTCTTGCAGAGCAGAGCAGTTGAATGGATGAATCGATCTTTGTTCCACCGTGGATCGATTTCCAACGCTGCTGATGGTTGCGTGGACGGTCAATTGAGGGCCCTGAGTTTGAACTCACGATCGATCGCTTAGTAAGCGAACGTGTAACCAAGTGGCTTCGAAGACCCCCTATGTGCTCATTGATAAGCTTCGTTTTCCAGTTCGATTATTTACTCCCAAAATATTGTCAGGCACTAATTGCAAACAGTTAGGTCACACTAAAACCTTCTGTTGCAATAAAATTAAATGTTCTAAGTGTGGAGTCGATCATGATGAAAGTATTTGCAATAAGATTTGCAATGCTGATAAATGCATTCTTTGTGGAGGTGTTCCTCACACAGTTAAAGACTGTCCAAAATACAAATCCCGTTCAATTAAACTCAAACAGTCACTTAAAGATCGTTCTTAGCGATCCTTTGCTGATATACTCAAGGCAGCTTCACCTCAGGTATCCGAGATTTCAGAATATCGTTTCTCTGTTCTATCAGAGGATGATGAGTCGGATACTACTTACGATCCAATAATCGCGGGAAGAGCCAGGAAGAGAAAAAATACTTCCTCCTCCAAGCCTGCTAAAAAAGAGGATTATCCTCTAATCAACCAGAAGCTTCTTCTCATTTTTCAGCTGCTTTCAACAGTAACCCTCCTGGTTGGGGATCCTCCAACTATGACATTCATTTCCCTGAATTGTCAAGTCATTCCAGATATGCTTCTCGATCGGTTGCTGAACCCCAATCATTTCCAGGAGGGATTTAATTTTCTTCAATTGTTGAATGGATCTTTAATATTTTCAGAATTTCAGATTCATTGAAATGTCTCATTTCTGCTTGGCTTCCTACTATCAGTAAGTTAGTTAAGCAAATGGTTTCAAAGTGGCCCCTCCTCTTCTTCATTAATTTCGATGCCTAATTTATTGGATGAGTCAGAGAAATCTACTATTCTACAGTGGAATTGTAGAAGTCTTCTTCCAAAACTTGAATCTTTCAAGCAAATGCTCCTTTTTTTGAATTGCGATGTGTTTGCTCTATCTGAACCATGGCTTCGTTCGGACATGGTATTAAACATCCATGATTTCAATATTATTCGTTTAGACCGTGATGATTCCTATGGAGGAGTTCTCATAGGTATTATGTTATCCATTTTATAGGATCCCCCTGCCTTTAGTCACAGGAATTGAAATTCTTGCGTGTCAGGCACGCATCAAGGGTAGAGATTTGTGCATTGCTTCTATTTATATTCCACCAAGTACAATGCTTAATTATCGAAACCTTGTGAATATAATTGAGCTTCTACCACAACCTCATCTTATTTTAGGAGATTTCAACTCACATGGCATTGGCTGGGGTGAATCTTTTGATGATAGAAGAGCTAATTCTATTTATGATCTATGCGATGAATTCAACATGAGAATTTTAAATACAGGTAATATAACAAGAATTGCTCCTTAATCAGGCCGCGCAAGTCGCTTAGATTTATCCCTTTGTTCTTCCTCTTTATCATTAGATTGTCATTGGAAGGTTATCCAAGATCCACATGGAAGTGATCATTTGCCGATCACCGTTTCTATTTCAAATTATTTTAAATCGTCTGGAACTATAAATGTTCAGCATGATTTATCTAGAAACATTGATTGGAAGAGATATTCTTCAATTATTTCAGAATCAGTGGCATTAGTTAATGAGTTACCCCCGTTAGAAGAATATAATTTTCTAGCTGGTTTAATTCATGACAGTGCTATTGATGCTCAGACGAAACGTTTTCCTGGGAATTCGTTTCGCAGACGTCCTCCTAATCTGTGGTGGGATCAAGATTGTACAAATCTCTATAAAGAAAAGTCGAATGCTTTCAAGAATCTGGAGCGTAAATTCAAAAGCTTCATAAAAGCCAAAAAGAGAGGCTATTGGCGTAGTTTTGTGAATGGGATTTCCCGAGAGTCTTCCTTGAGCACTCTTTGGAGAGTTGCTAGACAAATGAGAAATTCAACTCATTCAAATGAACAAGTTGAATATTCTGAAAGGTGGATCTTTGACTTTGATATGTCCACCTCCCTTCTTGGAGACATCTGATGATATTGCGCCTCCGTTCAGTATGGCTGAATTTTCGTTTGCACTTCTGCCATGTAACAATTCGGCTCCGGGGTCAGATAGGATCAAATTCAACATATTGAAAAATCCTGCTTTTGAATTCATTGGTTCGACAACTCGCAAGCAGATCGGACAAGTTTTTAATCGATCCAACAAAGGTGTTTTTTTCACATCGAATAATAGTGTTCTTTTTCACCGGTTGCGCTTGCGAGTGGAGCGAAGTTTAAAGTGGTGCGCGCTGAGGATCCAAATCAGACACACTCATCACACACGCCACACAGCCGCGGCAAGTAGAAATTTATTTTTCTTTTGTTTCCCTATCATTCCTTCTACCTTCTGTGCACGATTTACACCATTGTTCAACTTTGTGTTAACCAAATCGGCAAACGTTGGCATTAGGGGTGATCATTATTTCTTATATACCGTTGAACTTTTATTGGAATTTTTTTTTCATTTTATCATTTTATTTAACATAAAATAAATTGAATTTAATATTCGCATCATAACCCTATAAAAAATATTTTTTTCACTTATTTATTTATTTTGATTATCATTATATTCTGTTCATATCGAACAGTTGACCGATTTTTTTGATATGGCTGAGGGCGGGAAGGATCCCCCATCGACGCTATTGAATATTTCCGATATCGATCCTCCTCCTGAAGAGCAGGAAGATGAACCTGAAGTTGAGGAAGAATCTTCTGTATATGAAGTTGGAAGTTCCGAAGATGAGGACATTGACGAAAAACAGGATTTTCGTCCAAAAGAATACCATGAAGGCTCCAAAGGCCCATTCATTGTATACTTTAGACGAAAATCTAAACCTCTCAATGTCATTCGTATCTCGAAGGAACTTACTCAGAAGTTTTCTGCAGTTACCGAGATTACACGGATGGGGCCAGACAAACTACGAGTTGTCGTCTCAAGCAGGACCCAAGCGAACGAAATCACGCGCTGCGACCTCTTTGCGATTGAGTATCGCGTATACGTGCCCTGTTGCAACGTCGAAATAGACGGCGTAATAACCGAAAAGGGTTTGACTCGAAAAGAGATTATCGATGGTGTCGGTCGCTTCAAGAACTCTTCACTAAAAACTGTGAAGATTCTTGCATGCGATCGACTGAAATCTGTGTCACAAAAAAATGACAAAAGGGTTCTCAATCGGACAAACTCTTTTCGTGTGACTTTTGAGGGTTCCGCCCTTCCAAACTACGTTGCAATAGGTGCACTTCGTTTACCTGTTCGGTTGTTTGTACCCCGGGTAATGAAATGCAACAAATGTATGCAACTCGGTCACACGGCCGCCTATTGTTGCAATAAAAAACGTTGCGCAGATTGTGGAGAGAGCCATGATGAGAATCCTTGCGCGAAAGAGCACAAGTGTCTTCATTGCGGCGGGACTCCTCATGATATTATTCAATGCCCGGTGTACAAACAACGAGGGGAAAAAATCAAGGGTTCCTTAAAGGAACGTTCCAAGCGGACTTATGCAGAAATGCTTAAGAGTTCCGTTCCAACGACTCAGGACAATCCCTACTCCATTCTGCAGAACGACGAGCCTGTTGCTGACGCTCCCAATGCAGGAAGTTCCGGTACATCGCAGGGTGCCGTCAGGAAAAGAAAAATTACTTATTTTCCTTCACTCCCCAGAAAGACGACCGAAACTTCCCAAGTTGGAATGAAAACTCGAATTGAACGTGCTGAGAATAGACCGAAGCAAGTACCTCCTGGTTTAAGCTGTTCTTCCACGCACCAGGGGTCCTCAACACTTCCCGGAGCAGCACCCACCCGGTCTGTTCCATTTTCGCGGTCGAGGCAACAGCCACAATCTGGTTTGCTTGCGCTTTCTGACCTGGTGGACAACATTTTAAATGCTCTAAATATAAATGACCCTCTTAAAAGCATAGTATTATGTTTGCTTCCGATTGTGAGAACATTTTTGAAAGAAAAATGTAGTTTTTTAGCAGCGTTCATTTCCCTCGATGCCTGATTCAGTGCAAGAGGTCAAGGATTTGACCACTGTAATACAGTGGAATTGCAGAAGCATCATCCCTAAACTAGATCAATTTGAATTTTTAGTTCATAGTTCTAACTGTGATGTATTTTCCCTCTGTGAAACATGGCTTTCTTCAGCCGACGAACTGAATTCCACGATTTCAACATTATTCGCCTCGATCGAAATGACTCGTTTGGTGGCGTACTATTGGGGATCAAAAAATGTCACTCCTTCTATAGAGTCACTCTCCCATCGATGATAGGCATTGAAGTTGTCGCTTGCCAGACACAAATCAATGGCAGAGACTTCTGCATTGCCTCGATATATATTCCTCCAAGAACCATGGTTTGATATCATCGCGGCATTGCCGGAGCCGCGGCTAATCTTAGGTGACCTCAACTCCCATGGAACGGCATGGGGGTCACACTATGATGACAGCCGTGCCACGTTGATTTATGATCTGTGCGAGAACTTCAACATGACAGTTTTAAATACAGGGGAAGCAACTAGGATAGCCAACCCTCCTGCACGGGCAAGTATGCTAGACATATCACTTTGCTCTTCTTCATTATCCCTGGATTGCACGTGGAAGGTAATCCAAGATCCCCACGGTAGTGATCACCTGCCAATAATTTTATCGATCGCCAATGAATCAGGTTCTCGTGAGTCAGTCGATATTGCGTATGACCTCACGAAAAATATTGACTGGAGAAAATTTGCAGAAATAATATCTGAAGCACTTGTTTCAATGCATGAACTTCCTCCACTCGAAGAGTATAACTTTATATCGAGTTTGATTTACGAAAGCGCACTTCAAGCTCAAAAGAAACGTGTTCCTGCTACCACTTTCCGACGTCGTCCTCCATCACTTTGGTGGGACAAGGAGTGCTCAAAGGTCTACCTTGAAAAATCATCCGCTTTCAAAAAATTCAGGAAAACTGGATTAGTGGAATGGTTTCGAAAGTACCAAGCTCTAGAAGCCAAACTAAAAGGTCTGATTAAAGCAAAAAAGCGTGGATATTGGCGGAAGTTCGTCAATGGTTTGTCAAGGGAGACAGCTATGAGCACTCTTTGGAATACGGCTAGGAGAATGCGTGGCTGGAACCATACAAATGAAAGTGAGGAATACTCTGACCGTTGGATTTTCAAATTTGCAAGAAAGGTTTGTCCCGATTCCGTTCCTGCACAAAACGTCGTACGCGACATTCCGCTCCAATGCGATTATGAGAATTTTTCGATGGTAGAATTCTCAATTGCACTTCTCTCATGTAACAATTCAGCTCCGGGGTCGGACAAGATTAAATTCAACTTATTGAAGAATCTTCCCGACTTGGCAAAACATCGTTTGCTGAACTTGTTCAACAAGTTTCTGGAGCTGAATATAGTCCCGCATGACTGGAGACAAGTGAGAGTGATAGCCATACGAAAACTCAACAAGCCGGCTTGCGATCACAATTCGTATAGGCCGATTGCAATGTTATCCTGTATTCGTAAATTGTTAGAGAAAATGATTCTACTTCGTTTGGACAAGTGGGTTGAAACGAACAATTTGCTGTCAAATACGCAGTTTGGCTTCCGCCGAGGTAAAGGGACGAACGATTGTCTCGCGCTGCTATCTTCTGAAATCCAAATCGCATTTGCTCGCAAAGAACAAATGGCTTCCGTTTTTCTCGATATCAAAGGGGCATTTGATTCAGTTTCCATGGAAATTCTCTCAGAATTCTTCATAATCGTGGACTTTCACCAATTCTGAATAATTTCCTGTACAATTTACTCTCAGAAAAGCACATGTTTTTCAATCATGGCAGCTTGAAATCTTCTCGTTACAGTTTTATGGGCCTCCCACAAGGCTCCTGCCTAAGCCCCCTCTTGTACAGTTTTTACGTCAATGATATAGATGATTGTCTAACTAGAGATTGCACGTTGAGACAACTTGCAGACGATGGAGTTATTTCTATCACGGGTACTAATCCCGCAGTTCTGCAAAATTCCTTGCAAGATACCCTGAACAACCTGTTCACGTGGGCTCTCAAGCTGGGTATCGAATTCTCTACGGAGAAAACTGAAATGGTCCTTTTTTCTAGGAAGCACGAACCCGCCCAATTCCAGCTTCACCTATCCGGCAAAACGATCAAGCACTCGATGTTTTTCAAATACCTTGGAGTATATTTTGACTCTAAATGTACCTGGGGAATACACATTGCGTATTTGAAACAGAAATGCCAGCAAAGAATCAATTTTCTCCAAACAATAACCGGAACATGGTGGGGTGCCCATCCAGGAGACCTCATTCAGTTATACAAAACAACGATATTATCAGTGTTAGAATATGGCAGTTTTTGCTTCCGATCAGCTGCCAGGATTCATATTCTCAAGCTGGAGAGAATACAATATCGTTGCTTGCGTATAGCCATGGGGTGTTTGCATTCGACACATACGATGAGTCTCGAAGTTTTGGCAGGAGTACTCCCGCTTACTCTTCGGTTCACAGAATTATCCTACAGATTTCTCATCCGTTGCAAGATCATGAATCCATTGGTGATTGATAACTTCGAAAATCTACTCCAACTGACTCCTCAGTCAAGTTTTATGTCTCTATACCATGAGTACCTTACCCATGAAGTGCACCCTTCACCGGGCATCTCCAACCAAGTTTGCTTCCCATACTTTTGCAATTCCTCTGTCAATTTTGATCTGTCCATGCGACAAAAGATCCATGGAATCCCAGATCATCTACGCTCCGATTACATTCCGGAGATATTTTCGGCAGAATATGGGAAAGTTAGATCTGATAAAATGTTCTTTACTGACGGTTCATGCATAAACGGGTCCACTGGCTTCGGCATCTTCAATGAAAATTCCAGTGCCTCTTTCAAACTCAAAGATCCTTGTTCCGTGTATGTCGCTGAACTGGGTGCGATATATTACGCATTAGGGATCATTGAAACATTGCCCATCGACCACTATTTTATTTTTTCAGACAGTCTCAGCTCAATAGAGGCAATCCGCTCAATGAAAGTTGATAAACGCTCATCTTATTTCCTAACAAGAATAAGACATCTATTGAATGTTTTGGTCGAAAAATTATTCAAGATTACCTTAGCATGGGTTCCCTCTCATTGCTCGATTCCGGGGAATGAGAAAGTGGACTCGCTAGCTAAGGTGGGCGCTTCAGAAGGCACACTTTTTGAAAGGCAAATTACTTATAACGAATTTTTTCACATTCCTCGTCTGGACACACTCGTTAGTTGGCAGCGCATGTGGAGTGAAGATGAGTTCGGTCGTTGGTTACACACGATTATCCCTAAGGTCTCGACGAGTGCATGGTTCAAGGGATTGAATGTAGGTCGTGATTTCATTCGCGTGATATCTCGGCTTATGTCCAATCACTACAACCTAAACGCGCATCTCTATCGAATTGGGCTCGCAGCAAACAATCTTTGTGATTGTGGCGATGGCTACCACGACATCGAGCATATTGTCTGGTCGTGTATCCGGTTCCATGCTGCTCGCTCTCAGCTCTCTAGAGCACTGAGAGCAAAAGGCAGACAATCGGATATCCCCGTCCGGGATATCTTAGGTAGCCGTGATCCTGATCTTCTGCTTCATCTATACCTGTTCCTCAGGAACGCCGATGTCAACGTTTAATGATTTTTCCTTCGTTGTGTCCCTGTTTCGTATCCCTCCTATCCGATCGATAAACTTTTACTTAGTCGCGGCAATACATACACACACTCTTTACAGATACACGGGCCAAAGGTTGTGCAGTCCACTGATGATTCAACAAAAGCCAAAGATTGTACCGCTCATGACAACTCTACACGAGCTGATGATTGCGCCGGCTAGTGACCATTCTATCCTGGATTCCTCGAGAAGACGCACCACGCTAGATATGGGGTACAGACAAGGGGGGCGTTGCTGATTAATGGTCAGCTGCATCCCAATAGGAAGTATCCCGTGTCGGGCACAGGTACAGATCATTGAAGACAGCAACATCACAATTACGAAAACACTTGTAATACTAACCTCGAGCCAACCGCGAGTAATCGGTTACATATTACTAACATAGTTATAAGGCAAACATTGTCGAAATATTGAACTCCCGGCCCCGTCAGGTTGACGCCATATGAGCCTTAATAAAAATATATATTTTGGATAAAAAAAAAAAATATTGAAAAATCTACCTGATAATGCGAAGAAACGTTTGTTAAAATTGTTCAATGTTTTTCTTGAGCAGAACGTTGTTCCGCATGAGTGGCGACAGATTAAAGTTATAGCTATTCTGAAACCTGGTAAACCTGCGTCTGATTATAATTCTTATAGAATATTGCAATGTTCTCTTGCATTCGAAAATTATTAGAGAAAATGATTCTATGTCGCTTAGACAGCTGGATAGAATCCAGCAACCTCCTCTCACCTTCGCAGTTCGGGTTCCGTAGAGGTAAAGGAACTAATGATTGTTTTGCTCTGCTTTCATCAGGGGTTGACATCTAAGTGGTGCGGACTCAATCCACTTCATTTTCAAGCAAATTCATGCATGTTTTCAAACGTTTTCTTGCAATCAATTTTCAGACCACCAGAGATGCCAGTTTTTCAAATATGTTTGTAAATTTACAGATATATCTGTGAAACAACTTTTTTTTTTGTTGCAGACTTTTTGGATATAACAATATTTCACAGGTTTTTGAAAAATAAGAGGCTCTATTCATCACTTCAAATACATTTGACTCACCGAATGACATTTTTCCATAGTTTTATTACAGAAAAGTAATTATATTTAGTTTATATCAATACACATGACGTTAGACCAGCGATACTCAACCTGCGACCCGGCAGACTTTCTGGTTAGCCCATCTGGTGTGTATGAAGTTTGGAACTCATACACATAAGTACTTTTGCCCTGACATCATTGCAGACGAAGAGGATACGGATTATTCACAATTAATGAAAAATGGCATTCTCTGCAGGTAGGGAAAAATCTTGAACGAAAATTGTCTCTGATAATTATTTTCTGTTCTGGATCAGAGCTGCGATTTGTCGTGAGAATCAAGTGATGGTACTCACACAAAGATAATCAACAAATTTTGTACTACGATTATCTTTGGTGACCATCTCAAAGCCAGTTCAATAGTGTGAGAAGAGTATTATCACAACACTAACACATGGTGAGCTTCTACTTGACTGTAGAATTCCGAGCTCTTTGGTGAGTGTCCTGTTGCTGAAATGTCAGAATAGTGCGACACTCAAAAGTCTAGCTGATGGTTTGGTGTTTGGCGGTATTCACAACATTCGCCTCTTTGTGTTCGTTCTTTACGGCCAGGGATACCAGATGTGAATATACAGTTTCATTTTAAATACAATTTGAAATATATTGTATTTTCAGGCATGTATTTTCTTTTCATCTTTTCAGATAGCCTTAATGTTTCTAGTGGCACTTCGCCGACTCTACGCAGTATTACACGTGTCATTTGTATTAGTACTTAGTTTGTGGAATGACACGCCTTGATTATCCCCTCTATTGCGGATCCCGATCGGGTTTGAAATTAGCAAAATGATGCATTTTGAAACCCGTTCGACTTCGATTTTTTTTTACCAAATTTGATTCTCATCATTGCAACGATGCTAAATTTGTAGACATGTTCGCAATTTTACTGATGTTTGATGTCCTGCCTATCCTGTTGCAGACATATATTTTCAGTTACAGGCTGCAGGGATATGGCATTTCTACTCTTTATGACTTGATTTCCTGCGCTAATAACCCCTTTTTTCATACATTGCTTTGCTATTCTCGCGGTTACAAAAATATATGTCGAAGACTTTCAAAAAAAAAAAAAACATCTGGCATCTCTGGAGGTGACAAAGGCCAACACGAAACAAAGGCCAAGTATTTTTGTATACATTATACATCAAATATTTTTGTGTACAATGGCTCTCTGGGTTGACCGCTACCGACCGTGCCAGCTATCCAAACTGGACTACCACAAAACGCAACTTACGCATCTGATCAATCTTTGCTCCCAGGGAGACTTCCCGCATGTTCTACGGCCCTTCCAGGCCAGTAACAAAACTCGCATCATGTGTCTGCTGCGGAAACTTTACCAACCGGGCGCGGAACGGCTACGCAATGAGATAATGAATTTCACAACGCCCTCGAACCGGAAGGTGGAAATCAGGAGCATCAGCAGTAATTACCACATCGAGTTGAATTCATCGGTTGCCGTGATATATAACAGGGTGGTCGTGTCGAATTTGATCAAGCAAATTGATCCCAGTGGGTAGAGGGAATATGAGACTGGTCTTATCCGAAGTGGATTAGCTGACCAAAGATACCCAGGATGCGCTGAGAAGAACCATTGAAAAGTATTTGTCTACGTGCAGATTGATTTTGTGCGCCAATTCTACTTCGCGGGTTATTCCCGCGGTTAGGAGTCGTTGCTTGAGTAAGAGTGCCGGCTCTATCTTAGGAGGATATTCTTGAAATCTTGTATGTAAGATTGTCATTTGTTTGTTTCTTGAATGTAACAACACTATTTGCATTTCAGCACATTCCTTCGGAGCTAACGAAAAGAATTATGCTATCCTCATGCTGGAAGCTTGCAAGGTACAACACTAACCGTTCACGGTCAACAAAGAGGTGCCGGGAATCGACTGGCCAATATTCCATCGAGAAACCGCCAATCAGATTTCCCTCGAACAAAGTCCACAGAAGCTGGAAGTGGTGAGGAAACAGCTATACGAACTGCTATCCCAAGGCGTTCTATCGAATGTTATAATCTGTGGTACCGAATCTGGATAAAAATTGCGACGAGTCTGAAGACGCAAACGTTGAATTTTGCCGGGTACTATGAACACCGGATGCAGCAAGGAAGCAAACATATATTCCATCTAGAATTGTTCGTGGCGCAGTTAATGGCACGGTATAAGAAGTTTCTCAATAAGCCTCAATGCAAGTGGATGATTTTTGAGCGATTTTTTGAGATCGCAATTTTCTTTCGTTTTATGAAAAAATAAAATGTTTGTGTTCATCACACATTTATTAACTAAACATCAATAGTTCTGGTAATGATTAACTCAAAATAAAAAAAAACACGCATTGTCGGTTTTCAATCGGATCGTTTTCATGATCTGCAAAATGATTATGAAATGGTAAATTTATAAATATACTTAAATACCATTTCATTCAAAAACCATTATACTGCACCATGTTCATTTGAAAATTATATTTAATGTAACTTTTAAAATCATGACACCATAATATTTTTTATTAAAGTGTGTCACATCAAATTGCATCACGGAAAAAACGCTGTAGAAATTTAATTTTTAGGAATTATATCTTCAGCTTTCGCTTATAATCAGATAAGAGTGTATAGATCACGTTGGCCATGCTTCACTGTCAATTTTTCGTAAATTTGGAAAAATGTCGTCGAACGAAAAAGAGCGTCGTGAATTAATCCTGTGCATTCATTTCGAGAATCCGGAGTTGTCACATCGGGACATCGGTAAGATGCTGGTAATCCACGGTCAGCAGAGTACTAAAACGATACTTCGAGTACCTAACCATCGACCGGAAGGTGAAGAACGGCAAAAATGGATGCTCCGTCAGTGAAAAAGATCACAAGCGCGTAGTTAGGCAGTTTAGACGTGATCCGAGAAGTTCGGTCCGGGATGTCGTCAATAAGCTGAATTTGTCAAGTTCATTCGTCCAGCGGACCAAGCAGCGGGAGGGCCTGCGTACATACAAGGTTCAGAAGGCTCCTAACCGCGACGAAAGGCAAAACATGGTGGGGAAGACGCGAGCCCGGAAGCTGTACACCGAAATGCTGACGAAGCCGCATTGCCTGGTAATGGACGACGAAACCTACGTCAAAGCGGACTTTCGTCAGCTGCCGGGCCTGTTGTTCTTCTCCGCAGAGGACAAATTCAGCGTTCCGGAGGAGATTCGCAAGCAGAAACTATCCAAGTTTGCCAAAAATTACATGGTGTGGCAAGCGATCTGCTCTTGCGGAAAGCGGAGCGCCCCCTTCGTGATGACCGGCACGGTAAACGGGCAGGTTTACCTTAAGGAGTGCCTACAGAATCGCTTACTACCACTATTGAAGCAGCACGAGGGCCCGACCATCTTCTGGCCGGATCTCGCTTCGTGCCACTATTCAAAGGACGTGTTGGAGTGGTACGAAGCCAACGGGGTCACCTTCGTGCCAAAGGAAATGAACCCGCCCAACGCGCCGGAGCTTCGCCCAATAGAGAAATATTGGGCGATTATGAAACAGGCCCTCCGGAAGAACCCAAAAGTTGTCAAATCGGAGGCGGACTTCAAGAGAAAATGGATTTCTGTTCAAAAAAAACTACAACCTGACGTTGTACAGAACCTTATGGACGGGGTAAAGAGGAAGATGCGAGCATACGGGCTTGGGCTGGAAGTATGAATAAAAAGAAAATGCCAAAAGTTGTTTAATAGTTTTTATTTTACCGTCTAAAATTTTCAAAAGGATCGGTCTACTGGGCGAATTTCTACAGCGTTTTTTTCGTGATGCAATTTGATGTGACACACCCTTTATATATGTCTGTTCATTTTAACTACAAGAAATAAATATTCGCTCGATTAATCGAATACTGAAAGACAATTGTTCGAATGAATCGAATATTGGCCCCACGATTAATCGATAATCGAATAAACGAAAAATTTAGACATCTCTAACAACAACAACAACTTCTACTTCTACAAACGAATCTAAACAACCGTCGCGATTGTCAAAAATGATTGGAACTGTCTAATCACTCACATTTCTACTACCATCATACGCCACAACCACCGCTCTCGTAACGTAAAGTTGTAAACAGAGCGATCGGCAGTGAGAGGCATTGGAACCAACCGTCATTTGGTTAGGTGTCAGAAACAAAATAGTGAGTATCACTACTGAATATTTGGATCTCACGTGCCGTGAGAGGAATTGAGTGACTATGGTCAGCTTTTTTGTGACATTGACGGTGATGGATTGCAGCTCTGTTCTGGATAAGAATGTTTTGCTGAAATGCAAGAAAATTTATAGAAAAATAGTTAAGTTATGGTCAGGACTATGTCTTTTAAGTATTTAAACAACATCGAGTAAAAATTTTCATTCTATTTTCAACAACTTACATTTGCTTTCGGGTCTGAAATATGGGTTACTGTTCGATATTGTTACCACAGACATGGTTCATGGCCGTGTGGTGATCTAAAACTTGTATAGCATTGCATGGCGGATGGAAAAGATACACTACATTTTCTTATAAATTTCACCAACGACGAGACCGCAAGCCTTGGTGGTTGTCCAATATATCTACGAAGTAATACTGATTTTTATAATAATTAACAACGTATGTATGTATGTGTAGATCGTTGAAACATTTAAACACACTTACAACACATAAGTTGTTTTTTATTTTACAACTAACATATTCACTAGAAATATTTTTTATTGCAGAAGAACGTTTGCCGGGTTTGTATACAGCCATTCCATGCAAAACCGATATAGTGGTTCTCAGATTTTTTTCCCAAAAATGACAAATAAAAATTAATAACTTTTGAATCACTGAACCGATTTAAATGACCGACATATAAAATTAAAACTAATGACCTAGCCTTTTATTAAAAAATATTTAATTTGCCAGAAAAATAATTTTATTTTAGTAATTATTGATTGTAGTCGTTTTTAGTGTTTTTAATGACTTTGGACTAGAGGGCGCTATATATTTTTATATTTTCTCTTGAAAGCTGAGGATTTTTTACATAACATATCTCGATATCATGGATGCTATTTTTTCGTTTTTTAGATATTATTTTTCAAAGTTAACCGGTGGTTTGAAAAATCATTTTTTCCTCTTTGTCCAAAAATGACTCTGCAAAAAATCATAACATTTGAACTACTGCACCGATTTAGATGACTGATATATTAAATTGAAGCCAATAAGCAAAATTTGAAAAAAATATCACACTTGCTGGAAGATTGGATTCTAGTCGCATAGGTCTAGTTTAGTCACATAGGAATATTGATCGATGACATAAAACATGTTCAATTTACAAAATTGTAACTTAAAACGATAATTATAGCATCTCTGATATCGAGATATTTTAGGTTAGCTTTCCATAAAAAATATTTAAAAAATATAGCGCCCTCTATCTTTAACCGAGAAAACTATGAAAAACTAACTCAATCAATAATTACAAAAACTCTGGTCTCTCTTCAATTGTCGAAAAGAAAAAATAATTACAAAAACAAAAATTCAATTTTTTCGCAAAAGTAATTTTTTTTTCAAAGAAGAATAACTCATAAGCTTCAATTTGATATGTCGATGATATAAGTCGGTCCAATAGTTCAAAAGTTATGACTTTTTGTAGTGGGAAAATGGGAACAAATTGTTTTCCGAACCATTGATTAGTTTAGAAAAATCATATCTCAAAAACGAAAAAATAGTATCTCTGATATCGAGATATTTTGTGTAAAAAATTCTCAGCTTTCAAGAAAAAATATAAAAAAGCGCCCCCTATGACAAAGCCATTAAAACATTAAAAAACGACTACAATCAATAATTACGAAAATAGGATCCATATTCTCTGCAAGGTCAATATTTTTCAATCAAAGGTCATTGGCTTCAATTTGATATGTCGATCATCTAAATCCGGTTGAGTGGTTCGAAAGTTATGAATTTAAAAAAAAAAAGTCATTTTTGGGAAAAAAGTGGAAAAAATTGATTTTATGGACCACCCTAAAATGGAAATGAACACCCTAATGAAAAAATCAAACATACGGGTCTAATGTTTTGCGATAAAGAACAAAATTACCACTTTTGACGAAAATCTGAGAACAACTATATCGGTTTGACATGGAATGGCTGTATATATAAAAAATACAATCTTACGTGCATCGCGATGTATAAAGTATTAATGAATATGTGGAAATTAACGTTAAAAGACATTTCTATAGATCTGCACACTTTTACAGACTTTTCCATATTTGTAACAGACATTCACATGTTTTACAGACTTTTTTTTAAATCATCTGGCATCTCTTCGTTCCACTTTTTATCGAATATTTTCAAATCGCAGGAGTAAACATTTACGTGACTCTGAATTCGTTTGTTTTTATTTCGTTCGGAAAAACGTTATGTCAAAGAAAGGGGACATTCAAAATGCGTTGCTCAGTGAAATGCTGAGATGCTCTTTCAGAGATGCAATGGTCAATTAAACAATTGACGGAAAAATGTAGTTCGTTCATTTTATAATTTTAATTATTTTTGCCCTTGATAACAATACCCTTTTTATAGTGTTGATTATCATAAGAAAAATAACACTTCTGATCGTTGGATCTCTTTTGACATTTCAATTGGATCTTTTTTGACAGCCGTTTTGATTCAGTCCGCACTACCTAGGTTGACATAGCCTCGTGTAGTAAGCAACAAATGGCATCAGTGTTCCTAGATATCAAGGGTGCGTTTGATTCAGTTTCCATTGAGGTTAATTTTAAAAAACTTCATCTAAATGGGTTTTCTCCAACATTAAATAGTTTTTTGTTTAATCTGCGTGAAAAACATATGAGTTTTTCCCACGGTTCTTCGTCAGTTTTACGGATTAGCTACATGGGCCTTCCTCAAGGCTCATGTCTTAGTCCAATCCTTTACAATTTTTATGTAAATGACATCGATGTTTATTTATCAGGAAACTGTACTTTGAGACAATATGCAGATGATTGTGTAGTGTTGGTAATGGGCAAAGACAGTATTCATCTGTATAATCCCTTGCAGATTTCTCTTGATAATTTGGTTGAGTGGGATTGTAAATTGGGTATTGAGTTTTCTACTGAAAAGTCAGAGATGGTTGTGTTTTCAAGAAAACACCGTCCCGCACAATTGCAACTTAAACTTTTGGGTAGAACAATTGAGCACTCGTCGTCATTCAAGTATTTGGGAGTACACATAGGCTACTTGAAACAAAAATGTCAGAATAAATTTTCTCCGATCCATAACAAGGACTTGGTGGGGGGCTCATCCCGACGATTTGATTAGGTTGTATAAACCAAACGTTCTATCTGTTATGGAGTATGGAAGTTTTTGCTTCAGGTCCGCTGCCGGTACTCATATTCTGCAACTGGAGAGAATTCAATATCGCTGTTTGCGAATTGCTCTAGGATGTATGCAGTCAACACATACAAAGAGCCTAGAAATTTTAGCTGGTATCCTTCCTCTTTCTGTGCGCTTTTTTGAGGTATCATTCCGTTTTTTTGATACGTTGCGAAACACTCAATCCGATAGTGATAGCAAACTTTGAAAAAATGCTAACCTTAGGCACTCAATCTAAGCGAATGTCGCTATATCTTGAATTTCTGACCCTGGAAAGCCCATCTGTTTTATCTGGTTTCCTTCAATTTTGTTCAATCCTTCTATTAATTTTGACTTGTCAATGAAAGTTTATATGAGTGGTATTTCAGGTGATCTCCGCCAAATAGTCATGCCTGCAATTTTCTTCTCAAGATATAAACATATTGACTCAACCAAAACTTTTTTTACTGATGGATCTAGTCTTAATGGTTCCACAGGTTTGGGGGTATTTAATATTAACTTCTCCATATTCCGTAAACTTAGTTTACCCTGTTCGGTGTTTGTTGCGGAATTGGCTGCAATATACACTGAATTACACATTCAACATATTCAGACCTTGTCACCTGAACATTTTTACTTTTTTTTCTGATAGTCTCAGCTCTTTAGAGGCACTTCGTTCGGTAAGGTCTAGATATTCTTCGAATTTCTTGTCTGGAATCCAACAGTTTTTAAGTGCTTTGATGAGAAGATCATCTAATATCACTTTCGTATGGATTCCCTTTCATTGTTCGATACCAGGAAATGAAAAAGCTGATCTTCTTGCTAAGAAGGGCGCTACGGAAGGACTGTCAATTGCTTTTGATGAATATCTCCATTTTCCTCGTGAACGTGCACTTCAATCTTGGCAGACATGCTGGAATGGTAGTGATAAAGGTCGGTGGCTGTATTCTATCATTTCTAAAGTTCCCCTCAAACCTTGGTCCAAAGGATATAATTATTCTCGTGATTTCATTCGAGTAGTGTGCAGACTCATGTCTAATCATTATTCCTCGAATGCACATCTTTTTCGAATTAACATCAGTGATAGTAACCTATGTATTTGTGGTACAGGTTACCACGATATTGATCACATTGTATGGTATTGCTATGAATTTCAAAATAACAGGTTATCTTTAATAGAAACTTTTCGCAAAAAGGGAATGCCACTCAATGTTTCGATCTGTGACGTTCTGGCTACTCGTAATCTCGATGCAATTATGTTGATTTATTATTTCCTCAAGTCCATACACTTTCAAGTATGAGTATGTGTGTATTTTTTCTTTTATTTTTGATTATCGTTTACTTCTCCAACTTTTTTGTTTTTTGTTATGAATATTTTTATTATTTAAGAATATTTTTATTATTCAAGAGTTTGCGGAGAGTTGCCATAGACACGGTCTTTCGCATAACCCCACAAAAAAAAGTCTAGCGGGTTCAAATTGCATGATCTGGACGGCCAATTGGCATCATCAAAACGCGAAATTATGCGTCCCTCAAATTTCGTTCGCAATATGGCCATGTTCGGTCGTAATGTGTGGCACATGGCGCCGTCCTGCTGAAACCACATGTCATCCGTATCCATATCTTCAATTTGTGGCAAAAAAAATCGGTCAACATGCGGCCATAGCGCTCACCATTCACAGTTATCGTCTCGCCGTCCTCATTTTCAAAGAAATACGGCCCGATGACTCCACCAGACCATAATGCGCACCAAACAGTGACTTTTGGCGGATGCAATGGCCTCTCAACAATCACGTGTGGATTTTCTGAGCCCCATATACGGAAATTTTGGGTGTTCACA